>NC_135504.1:123210685-123213185 GCF_052857255.1 Amblyomma americanum
GCTGCTGTCTGCTGCTGCTGCTGCTGCTGCTGCTGCTGTCTGCTGCTGTCTGCTGCTGTTTGCTGCTGCTGCTGCTGTGTGCTGCTGCTGCTGTCTGCTGCTGTCTGCTGCTGTTGCTGTCTGCTGCTGCTGCTGCTGTCTGCTGCTGCTGCTGCTGTCTGCTGCTGCTGCTGCTGCGGCTGCTGTCTGCTGCTGCTGCTGCTGTCTGCTGCTGCTGCTGCTGCTGTCTGCTGCTGCTGCTGCTGCTGCTGCTGTCTGCTGCTGCTGCTGTCTGCTGCTGCTGCTGTCTGCTGCTGCTGTCTGCTGCTGCTGCTGCTGCTGTCTGCTGCTGCTGTCTGCTGCTGCTGCTGTCTGCTGCTGTCTGCTGTCTGCTGCTGCTGCTGTCTGCTGCTGCTGCTGCTGCTGCTGCTGCTGCTGCTTTGCTGCTGTCTGCTGCTGCTGCTGCTGTCTGCTGCTGCTGCTGCTGCTGCTGCTGCTGCTGCTGTCTGCTGCTGCTGCTGCTGCTGCTGCTGTCTGCTGCTGCTGCTGTCTGCTGCTGCTGCTGTCTGCTGCTGCTGCTGTCTGCTGCTGCTGCTGTCTGCTGCTGCTGCTGTCTGCTGCTGCTGCTGTCTGCTGCTGCTGCTGCTGCTGCTGCTGCTGCTGCTGCTGCTGCTGCTGCTGCTGCTGCTGCTGTCTGCTGCTGTCTGCTGCTGCTGCTGCTGCTGCTGTCTGCTGCTGCTGCTGCTGCTGCTGCTGCTGTCTGCTGCTGCTGCTCTGCTGCTGCTGCTGTCTGCTGCTGCTGCTGTCTGCTGCTGCTGCTGTCTGCTGCTGCTGCTGCTGCTGCTGCTGCTGTCTGCTGCTGCTGTCTGCTGCTGTCTGCTGTGCTGCTGCTGCTGTCTGCTGCTGCTGCTGTCTGCTGCTGCTGCTGCTGCTGCTGCTGCTGTCTGCTGCTGCTGCTGCTGCTGCCTGCTGCTGCTGCTGCTGCTGCTGCTGCTGCTGCTGCTGCTGCTGCTGCTGCTGCTGTCTGCTGCTGCTGCTGCTGCTGCTGCTGCTGTCTGCTGCTGCTGCTGCTGTCTGCTGCTGCTGCTGCTGTCTGCTGCTGCTGCTGCTGCTGCTGTCTGCTGTCTGCTGCTGCTGCTGCTGCTGCTGTCTGCTGCTGCTGCTGCTGCTGCTGCTGCTGCTGTCTGCTGCTGCTGCTGCTGCTGCTGTCTGCTGCTGCTGCTGTCTGCTGCTGCTGCTGTCTGCTGCTGCTGCTGCTGCTGCTGCTGTCTGCTGCTGTTGCTGCTGTCTGCTGCTGCTGCTGTCTGCTGCTGTCTGCTGCTGTCTGCTGCTGCTGCTGCTGCTGTCTGCTGCTGCTGCTGCTGTCTGCTGCTGCTGCTGTCTGCTGCTGCTGTCTGCTGCTGCTGTCTGCTGCTGCTGCTGTCTGCTGCTGCTGTCTGCTGCTGCTGCTGCTGTCTGCTGCTGCTGCTACTGTCTGCTGCTGCTGTCTGCTGCTGCTGTCTGCTGCTGCTGCTGTCTGGTGGTGCTGCTGTCTGCTGCTGCTGCTGTCTGCTGCTGCTGCTGTCTGCTGCTGCTGCTGCTGCTGCTGCTGCTGCTGCTGCTGCTGCTGCTGCTGCTGCTGCTGCGGTCTGCTGCTGTTTGCTGCTGTCTGCTGCTGCTGCTGCTGCTGCTGCTGTCTGCTGCTGTCTGCTGCTGCTGCTGCTGCTGCTGCTGCTGCTGCTGCTGTCTGCTGCTGTCTGCTGCTGTTTGCTGCTGTTTGCTGCTGCTGCTGCTGTGTGCTGCTGCTGCTGTCTGCTGCTGTCTGCTGCTGCTGCTGCTGCTGTCTGCTGCTGCTGCTGCTGTCTGCTGCTGCTGTCTGCTGCTGCTGCTGTCTGCTGCTGCTGCTGTCTGCTCCTGCTGCTGTCTGCTGCTGTCTGCTGCTGCTGTCTGCTGCTGCTGCTGTCTGCTGCTGCTGCTGTCTGCTGCTGCTGCTGTCTGCTGCTGCTGCTGTCTGCTGCTGCTTCTGTCTGCTGCTGCTGCTGCTGCTGTCTGCTGCTGTCTGCTGCTGTTTGCTGCTGTCTGCTGCTGCTGCTGCTGCTGTCTGCTGCTGTCTGCTGCTGCTGCTGCTGCTGTCTGCTGCTGCTGCTGTCTGCTGCTGCTGCTGTCTGCTGCTGCTGCTGTCTGCTGCTGCTGCTGTCTGCTGCTGCTGCTGTCTGCTGCTGCTGCTGTCTGCTGCTGCTGCTGCTGTCTGCTGCTGCTGTCTGCTGCTGCTGCTGTCTGCTGCTGCTGCTGTCTGCTGCTGCTGCTGCTGTCTGCTGCTGCTGCTGCTGTCTGCTGCTGCTGCTGCTGCTGCTGCTGTCTGCTGCTGCTGCTGTCTGCTGCTGTCTGCTGCTGCTGTCTGCTGCTGCTGCTGCTGTCTGCTGCTGCTGTCTGCTGCTGCTGCTGCTGCTGCTGCTGCTGTCTGCTGCTGTCTGCTGCTGTCTGCTGCTGCTGCTGCTGTCTGCTGCTGTCTGCTGCTGCTGCTGTCTGCTGCTGTTTGCTG
>NC_135504.1:123540685-123765685 GCF_052857255.1 Amblyomma americanum
TCTATATTTCTTCGGCAATATCCCTGATCGCCATGACCCCAATTCTGTCACAGCCAATGATGGTTTTAGGAAGGCGATGAATGTAACGTAACAAAAAAAATGCGTTTGTTGTTGTTCAGCAGCCAAACTGGGATCAGCGCGGGTGATCTTGTCCTTAATGTCGAAAAGAAAAAAAAAATAGCAGAAAGAACAAAAGCACAATCACCCTTTTTCATGCGTATATGTATGTTTTCGGCTGCTTGGAATTGCCAAGCATCACTGACCCGGATAGTTAGGACAGCGTCTCAATGAGAAAAGAATGGAGGGAATTTCAGTGTACGGCTACTTCTCTGTAATGGACGATAATTCGGGCAGAAGCCCAATAATAAGCGACAGAGACTTGAATGTTTGCGTAAGTGCAAGCCCACGCGCGTGTCGCATCACAGCCAAAGCAGGTAACGCTGGGGAACTAGGAGCCACTCTTTTGCTGAAGGAATTTATTACGTCCATTATACGGTGTCTGGTGTGCAAGCAGTGTGAGACTCGGCGCTTTTGGACCCTTGTTCAATGTAACTGAGATGTTGGCTTCGTGTCCTAACTTAGGCATTGGTAAGCACGTACACCCCCTATGCTGCGAAAAGCAGCTATTTGGGCGGTTGTAGCACGTATGATTACCTTGTGATATCAATAGGGCTGCTCAGAGGTGGCCAGCCATTTTTTACATATTAGCAGTGTATGCCTCGTATTATGTTGCAGCTAATCAAGATTAGAGGCAGTGAGCACTGCTTTCGGCTAGGAAAATAAGCAGGGAAAACATTTTCATGTCAACATAACTGTTACTTCAGGCGTGGGCTTAAGAATGCAACCTTAATAAGAACCTTTTGTTTACGCTACATGACAAAGAGTGCGCTAGTTTCAAAAGGAAAACAAATAGTCTCTTTATGTAGGAGCAACAATACCAGTGCATTATAGGGAGTACTCCTGAGTAGACTTTTTATAAAGGCTACGAATTTGTCTTGTTTCCGGTTCTCTCGTTTTTGTACTATGATTGGATTGTCATTTTTGGAAAGGTTAGAATGCCGGTTATAATTCGGCGCATGAATTTTGTACTGATCCTAGTTTTTCAGGGTGGAGTGATTAGACTGAAGAAAATAAACGTTCTGTGCAAAAAACATGGAAAAACCAATGTTTTTGCATTGCCGGAGATTTGCCTGTTAGCTTAAGCAGAGTACAAAAATTTGCAGCAAAAGGCAAAGGCTGAGGTGAGTTTTTACTCACAGGTGAAACAGTCTGACATTTTGCAGCCAAAACACAAGAAAATAAGTTATAAAAACGTTGTCAGAGGATGTTGTGAGAGTTTTAAAGCTGCCTTTTAAAAACAAGCTGCAAGAAATGAGTCTTTCCCCTGCATCGGGAAGCTAGCGGCTATGCAGAGATTCGTCCAAGGATACGTGCTGCTAGAAAACATACGTTGAGTAACGAGTTGGATGAACGCCACAGCATGAAGGAAAACAGCCTGACTGTGGAAGGTCGTCCCTGAGGGCAGGCACAGTCGGATTCAATTAGGTAGCATGCCAGAGCGCGCAGAACTCCTTCCCTGCGATGGCGCATGTGTCTACTTACCGCGACAATGGTAGGAGATCGTTTTGTCCCTCACTGGGAACCTCGTAAACGTAATCTTCGAGGCGTAATGCGAGTCTGTTTACGCTTGTCGTGCGCCCTAAATAGGAGCTGTATGGGCCATACAAAAGAAGCTTGTGCTGAATTTTCGATGCTGATGTCGATTGTTCCTGTAGAGTCCTGGGAAGTAACGCTGTGCGCGATGATCGAAGAGTGCGGTGTATTGTGCGAGTGATGTAGGAGATGTTCAGTCTTCAGCAGTGTACATCACTTGCACTTTGGAAAAACCCGTAGTCTACTATTTCCCGGACACCAATACGGCGGGAAAGAATTGGCTCAACGAGAAAGGCCGCATGTGCCTGAACAAGCTTAATATTATTGATGCGCACGTACTGTAACCAGTGCAGAAATAATTGGAAGGGGATTGAATGTTCGCACACCACACTCCTGAAAGCGTGTACTAGCTTGGAATGAGGAATCACTGATTTGGTAGACTCATTTTATCTTCTGGTCAACTGTCTTTACAAACCTCCTCTCTGTACTGATGTCTTACGTTTGGTTTCCATTTCTTCTTCCAACTGATATGCATTTTTTCCATTGGGCAAAAACAAAAAAAGATAACGACGAGTATGGCAGACCGTTACGGTATACAAGGCAATCCCTCAGTCTGAGCGTCATGATAAAAACTGCAACATGGTACTCAAATGACGACTGAGTAAATGGCGCGCCCTGTGATCCGGAGATGGGGGAGGGGGGAAATCCTACATGCTTGCGTGCTCAAAAAAAAGCCTTATTTAGAATGACGTAGTATATTGTACGCCGTTTCGTTGTACTTGTAAGGTGACTCAATGACTGAAATTTTTCCGCAGAGCGAGTAATATTGAAAATCCGGCAACTACCTTGATTGATGACCAGTGCTTTACAGTGGCGATGGCCTTACTCTATTGGTTTCAGTCTTTTGCATAAATCAGAAGAAACATTTCATAATTTAGGTTGTTTTTACAACTTAGAGGCTTATCTTGGCTCTGCTACACACGCGGGCTACAACGGACGAACAGCGTTCATTCCTTCCTGCTCTTTACGAAGCTTATACGCAGCTGTGCACGCGGAAAAGAAAAGTCTGTTTTGAGATATTAGATTATAGATTTTGCTTTCCATGCAAGAAATTTCATTACAGCTTTAGAGAGAGCGTGTTTGCAACTCATTCGTGGAACTTTATGGCTTTCCTGAAGTTCCTGAAAAACTTTCAGTAGCAGCGTTCGAACAGTCGCGCACTGCGTGCTGTGGAGTTAAACTTGCTGCTTTATCAATAATGTTTTAATGCGATTAATGCTTTTAAAACCAGCTCCCGCGAAAAACTAACATTAGCGGTTATAGTTGTTCGAGAACTTTAATGCAGGTTGTCAGTTGCGGAGCGAGTTAGGAGAGGCATGGGTTAATTGTTTTACGCAAACCGTTCCAGAAAGCTATAATACTTTATTAAAAAACCAATACTTCCTGAAAGAAAATTATAATACACAGCGGAGCATACGGGGCACGGATCTTTTTCCCTCATAATAATAATTGATTTTTTGGGGAAGGGAAATGGCGCAGTATCTGTCTCATAAATCGTTGGACACCTGAACCGCGCCGTAAGGGAAGGAATAAAGGAGGGAGTGAAAGACGAAAGGAAGAAGAAGGTGCCGTAGTGGAGGGCTCCGGAATAATTTCGACCACCTGGGGACCTTTAACGTGCACTGACATCGCACAGCACAAGAGCGCCTTAGCGTTTTTCCTCCATAAAAACGCAGCCGCCGTGGTCGGGTTCGAACCCGGGAACTCCGGATCAGTAGTCGAGCGCCCTAACCACTGAGCCACCGCGGCACGATCGGTTTTCTAACTTTACTCTGCGTGGGTCTCGTCGGTGCCATGAAAGTTCGCCATTATTTCTTTAAACGTACCTCAAATACTAAGCTTTCTTTATGCTCCTTGAGTTAGTTGTAACCTTCTCCCAAACTTTTAATCCTTTAGCTTTAGAGAGAACGCTCAGGCAGCCTGATTAGGGGTGATGCGAATGAACTAATGCTGTTTCCTTCGTAGTAAAACTTCGCAGTATGGCTTCTTGTGGAAGTGCTGACTTTTGTTTGGATCATGATTTAGGAGGGTTTAACCTCCCAGAGCCGCTCAGGCTATGAGCAACGCCGAGGTGAAGGGCTCCGGAAAGATCGACCACCTGGGACTCTTTAACGTGCAATGACATTACCCAATACATGAGCCTCTAGTATTTCGCCTCCATCGAAATGCAACCGCCGCGACTGAGATCGAACCCGCGTTTTTCGGGCCTGCAGTCGAGCGCCATAACCACTGAGCCACCGCGGTGACGTTGAATTTTCCAGCATCAAGACAAATCATTGTCTAGAGAACCAAAAATCAAAGTGGATTTTTTTGGCACAGAAACTTGATTAAGACAATTGATGCAAAAAATAAAAAAGAACGCCTTGATAGCCGCTAGAAAGTGAATGGTGGAACAGACTATCGTCAGAGATTTTTGACAGAAAGTTTAACTTTATCATGATTGGTCAAAACTGCCAATTATCGTGATACCTGCATCTAACTGTTTCTCCCTTTCTCTCTATTAAAAGCTCCGTTGTTTGATGGTATGTGTGCATGCCTGTTACTCAATAGCACGACCTCCAGTCGATACTGACAAACTTAGATTTTTCCTAAGCGTTCCCAAGCTATAGTGCAGACTGCGGGGCGTATCCCGTTATTTTTCCAAACTGAAGCAATTAAAATAGAAAAGTATGTGGCATAACTGCAACAACGGCTCAATTCCTCAGATGTTGATCAACGTGACTACCGGCTAGAGAAAAAACAGAATAGACAAAAAGATTCATCATCATGCTATAAAAGCTGCCCTATCGCCAGGTGCATAATGAGGAAAGGAAGCTCCTTCAATTCAGCTAGCGGATTTAAACGATAAAGGTATGCGAGACAATTGTCTGCAACACACTGAAGCCGCCTTTCTGAAGAAAATAAGGCAAGGAGACACCATAAAAACGGTGCTCTCGCCCTTGTCTTTGCGCCATAAGAATTATTTGGTTCCCAAAGGCAGACTGGAGAAGAATTGCCTTAACTGAAAAAAATACACACAAAGGAAGCCAGCAGCGCTCGAAACATTGTAGCTCAAGAGAATGCTCCTATTTTTTAATTTGTGGTGTTGACTAAATGCTTTATTAGGAGGGTAAATATATTATGGCAGAAAGATAATTGATTAAAAAGCAGAACAAAAACAATCACTAGCCGCCGCTCGTTTCGGATACCGCCAGTGGCATGTGATCGACGGAAACACAAAAGGAAAAGAGAAATCCGGTTCGGCAATTTTCTGTAAAATATCTGATACGGGTCGCAATTGAACTTATTTTTGGAAATGTGGCGGAGAGTTTGAAGGTTGCTTCACTTCCGCCACCGGTTGGCCCGGTATTGCACTGCCTCCGGGATCGGCCTGGGTCTTTATACCGCGCGTCGTTACTATCTTGTCTTTCTATCCCATCTTCCAACTCTCCTTCTATCTGCACGTGGTAGCGATTGTGGCTCGGCTTGAGCCAGTGAGCAGGCCTGTGCAATTTCCTTCCCTTTCTTCCTGGCAACAACAGACAACAGACAATTTTCTTAAAGCAGTTCGATTACTCACTATGATTGCTTTCATATTGACCATTTTTTTAACACTAAAGGTCGACGAAGGTTGTAGATTGGCACGTCTCGTCGGCGGGGGTGGAGAGGTTTAAGAATTTCATGGGGTGCACATAAACCATTGTGTTCCAGAACTTCGCTCATCTTAGGTCATGTTTTACTTCGGGACATTTGTGAAAATAGGACGGTTAAAAATGTGTTGGTACCAGAGCGTACAAAATTATTTTTATATCTCAGTCACTTGTTTGAAAAAAGGGAGATAGCGGCACTCAATCAAGAATTTGAATTCGCTGTCTCTAGTCCCAAAAATGTGTATTTAGAAGTCAAACACTATGAAAAAATGCCGCATTTTAACGCACGAAAGCTTATTATAACAAACTGATAACAGAAGACTAGCAAAACACAGTTTTCGAAACTACGCTGGACAGACCAGTCACAGGACCCCCTCCCAATTGTGCTGTACCATCTTAGTGGCCACCGTGACATGTATTTCTCCCGACCTTTATTTTATTGAGGAGGTTCGAAGACTGTCACAGTGTTCTATGCAGATGATCCTTCTCGGTTAATCCCTTTTATTTTTACTGAAGGCTCCGCTGCTAGCGCAGGACGACAAAAGGCGGCAGAGTGCCTACGGCAAAATGTGCCACCCACTGAAACATGTGTAGCTTTCTCGGGCAAAAATTTCGAAAATTGTAAAATTGTAAGACATTGTTATCGAAATATAGAATGTAATGGTCAATAATTTTGATATGTAGCAAAATATTTCTTTTAAAGTGTTTCCAATGATCGCATCGAAAAATTAAGACTGGCATAGAAACCAATGAAACGCTTTTGACGGTAGCAAAAAAATGCGAATAGAATAAAATACGACTTGCGTCATGTGACCTGCGGATATATTGATTGTTGTTGAGAAATCTTACAATATAAGAAAAAATTGCATTCATAAACGGTTTCCCACTCAAAAATGATTTTGTCCGAACTTTCTGGGTATGTTCCCTCAGCGTACTGAAAAAAAAAATGATTTCACAACCGCAGCCTACAACAAGCATTGCCGTTCGAGAAACGAGACGTTGCATTGTCAGAGCGAAACGTAGCACATTCACAGTTTTTTTGTCTGAGTGCATTGCTAACAAGAACTCAGCATATGCGATAACGGGCGATTTTCAGCAGCATAGCAAAAAGCAGACCTTTGAAATATCATCAAAAAGGGTTAATGGTTTAGAATAACTTCGTCGTGACCACTTTTTTCCCCTCTGTCCAATGCAGAAATAGACTTTTATGCTTGGTGATTTTTACCAATAACCTCACTTTACTACACACGTTATATCTGGTTTGGTTTTGTTTATGGGGGTTTAACGTCCCAAAGCGACTCAGACTATGAGAGACGCCGTAGTGAAGGGCTCCGGAAATTTTGACCACCTGGGGTTCTTTAACGTGCGCTGATATTGCAGAGTACACGGGCCTCTAGAATTTCGCCTTCATCGAAATTCGACAGCCGCGGCCGGGATCGAACCCGCGTCTTTCGGGCCAGCAGCCGAGCGCCATAACCGCTGAGCCACCGAGGCGGCTTACACGTTATATCTGACGAATCAAAGGAAAGTCACGCTATACTTGAGGACACCGGGAATTGCGATCGCATTCACGTAGTGAACTACACGTATCGGCGGTGTTAAGCATCTTTGAGGCTATTTAACCCTTAAAAATATGAACACAAAAGAGGCCACTAGCGTTTGTTCGACGTGATAGATGTCACAACACTTTTTGTATCAGATGCCACGTGATTCCACCATCATCGGCCCGCCTTGCTCTCTCTCACCCAAAGTGCTGAACCCCTTCCCCTGGCAAGATATAAAACAGGAAACATCGTCGACTGTGTGGCATTTTTCCAGGCTGCGTCGAAACATTCCTGACAACGTAGCAACGCCTCGACTTCCGCCTGTTGCGTCCAAGGCTTAACCTGGGAAATCACGTTCTTACCCGCCATGTCTGCCCAGGACATGGAGGAACTGCGCTCATTGCTAGAAAGCCTCAGTCTCGACGAACTGTGGTGCATTAATGCCGCGGAGATACCCGGTCTTCCAGACCTGTGCGCCCTACCTCTGAGCACCGTGGCGAGCGAGATATACGAGGCTGTGAAGAATGTCCGGACGGTAGACAAGCGGTTAAACTGCATTGCTCAGATCCGCTGCCGGCTGATGCACCGGCACACCATCCGGGGGTGGAAGTTCTACCGCCAGGACCAAGCGCCGACGATAAAACTCTTCGACGTGATGCTGATTGCCATGGAGTCGTCCCTGATACTTGACCCCACCGACACCAGTGCACCCACGTATTCTTGGATCAAGCTCGTTGACCGTGTCTATGGTTGCTTTTTGACAAAAGCGAGCACGGAAAGGAGTGTAAAATGGGATGCCGTCCACGTAATCTTTTGGACCAAGCAACCACTGATGGCTACTCAGACTGCGAACGAAAGCATTGAAGAGCGACTACCGGAGGCTGTTCGCTCGGCGCTCGGCGGAAATGCTGTGTGTATCCATGTGAATGCAAATGACGATCTCGAAGAGGGCGCACGAAATGCTATTGACTCTCTGAGCCTGGCTGCAGCACAACGAGAAAAAAATCTACGTGACCAGGACTTAGCAGCCTCAGCAGCAACCGGCGACTGTTCTCTAAGGTGAAGAACTGCCTTCCCATCCGGGAGAAAAAGGTCAGTGACATCGCTGTTGCAGCACAACTTTTTAGGAAACATATCCTATCAAAATTGTGTACTTTTGTTACCTATCAGTGAAAGGGTTCAATGCGCAGCAGAATTTTGTTTTCGCAAAAATTAAAAGCCTTGTCTGGCGCGGAAGATTGGCTTGCCCCATATCGCTTCCCTGGGATACAAAAACAAGTGCATAGCCAGGTGGTTGGTAAGGCTGCATCGATCTGAAAGACGTCGAAATAGCCCCGTCACGGGCATTTGCGCTTTTCGGCGAACCGACCGGCGTGGGAGAGATGGCAATGGGAATAAAATGTGCAGCGTAAAGAAATTTGCCGACAGCTTTTTGTAGTTCCTAATGTGTCTTTCGCTTATACCAGCAGGCGCCGTCCTCTATGCGGACAACGTCACCTGTAGGAACAATTTTTCACGCCGCTTGACGCCGAGGACCACACTAATACGTGCTGTGGCGGGCAGTAGTACATGTATTCCATTTTGCTTTTCGTTTTCCACGATACGCCAACGTCACTGACATCGCAGAGCCAGAAATTGTGGCCTTAAATGTTGTCACTATAAGACACTGAGAGCCTGTGTCCCAGAAACAGCAGCGAAAGTTAAGTGGTGCTCCGCCAGTCCTAGTGACACACCCCCTCATTCGTGCTATGTATGCGATCAGAAATGGTACATACGTTATGGGTCTGCATTGCGAGTAGTATAGAGAGCGTTGTTTTTAAAGGGTAAGAATTTCAGTTTGAAAACTGAGATGCAGGTTCGTGTGGTAAGTGCAGGTCGATTATGTAACTAGGTAAACATTATGTGCACGATTTGCTCTCGCAGATCTGTTATCGCAGAAAACATCTGCTATCACAGTTTCTGCTGCTTGCCGATAAGAAAGCTGTGCACAGATTTATCGGACTGTCCTAGTATTACCGGCGCGCACACATTGACAGTGACAGTCTCTCGGTTAAACTGGCTTGTCCGAAATGGTACTGGTTCCAGTAAGATATGCAACCCCTCCCTGCTTATACCTGTAGATAAAAGCGTGGCCAGCTATCTTGCTAATATGTGGCCGCAGTAAGAGTGTGTCATCCCTGCTATCCTATCTTTTTGCGAAAACAACCCTGTATAATAATCCCTCCAGCAGTATCTAACGTTTAAACATTATTCGCACATAGTTTTTGTTAACTTTTGTAGACTTCAATTATATACGACTCGCAAAGGCAGATCTGAGTCCGATGGATGCGATCGCCTTTACTTGTGTACCGATATCAAAGAATAGCTCAGCGATCGATACAAATGTAATCTTCAGTTTTCGGATTGTGGCCTTTGACAAAAGCATTCTGTCATTTTCCCCCTCTATAGCTGGCGCCAGACAAGACGAGGCTTCTGAATGCCAACTCATCCCCGGTATTGGTCGAAGGAGTTTGCGTCTAGAGAGGGCCTCAAACACGTCTGGCGTGAGTCCAACCCTCCAGAAACGCAGAGCTGATGCTCGCGCAAGCGTTGCTCTTAAATGAGCTTTAACAGGTAAGCCGTATTTGTTTTGGAGGTGCGGAGATTTTGTATACTGCGTTTATCAGAACTACGATCGTTTGTCACCGTCAGTAACAGGCTTGTGTGGAGCCGTTCCGTTAATGCGATGGGTGCCTCTAGCGCAGGGGAAAGCAACCAGCGTCCTTGGTGCCACAGAAAATTTCATACTGCTACCGTGCGCTGGATCATTTGTCCTCCTGAGTATTAAGTATCTAACCCGGCACTGATGGCTGCCAAAGGGTGCTAAAATGGGCTTGTCTGATTAACAGTTATGTATAATGTAGCGCATACAGGCACGGCCAAAACAAATAAAATGCACGCAAGACGTAATTTCATAATTAGTTTATTACAAAGATAAATATAAAACTTAAAAGACCAAAAGCACATAAAAATTCTGTAAAAAAGCGGATGTACAACAAAGATTAGCAGGAAAACAGATAAAAAACATACACGCACAGGTGATAGACGGGCTGTTTAACCGTGGTTCTGGAAAAGAAAGTTGGTTACCCGTCAAATGAGCAGAAGCAGCGCTCATGCAGCTACTGCTGAAGTTTCATGTGAGAAAAGCTCTTATAACGGCCCTCGATAATGGGTGGCATATTGCCTAGCACCCCGGTTTCCCCGAAGAGCAGGTGGTTTGAGTTATTAGCTTTCACTCCAGACAAATGAAACTAAGTGAAAGAGCGCTGGAGCGTGCGTTTCCTTTCTTCTGTCTGTGTCTCTCTGTTTAGCACAAGCATAAAGCTGTGTCTGTGAATGGAAGGGGAGCATAGGATAGGCAGGATGGAAGTCACCACTATGCCCCCTTCTTAGTCTGCTGCTCGAATCAGCGTCCCTACCGGAGAAGGGGAGAACTAATGACCTGGACGCGAAGGAAGTGTCTATCATCCCGTCTTTCAAGCATGCGATCTCAAGCATGTTGCGCATAAGTTTGAACAGTAATTTCTGACACTGTACTTAAGTCCCAAAGATTCTGTGATTAGATGTGGACAAAAATCTTTTGTGGCAGCATGCTGCGAGGAACTATCCCGCACTTACATTACTGATCGCAAATCCACTAACTTCTTACATGCCAATTTATTACTGCAAAAACCACTTAAACCTTACTGTTAATCTGCGATTAGGCTTCTTATGTCTCATCCTGAGGATTTCGCTTTCACGAATGTTGCATACTTATGCTTGTCTCTCACGCAGTTGCGTTGCAGATTCGTTTATTTTCTGTTTAGGCTCTCGCTGTTGGTCGGTGGTTATTGTTTCGGTCACGAGCCCTAATTTAGAGGTTCTCCGCAGATAATAGTAGATTCCAAGAATGTACATAACTCTATATAACCCGTTCGTGTTTAAGTTCTCGATGAGTAAATTTAGCGAAAAACTGTCTAGTAATGCTTGCAGCGTTGTTCATTATTTTGTTTTGCATTCGAAAATTCTTTGCTCGTAATTCTTTACCAAGGCTCTTATCAAAGGCCAACAAGAACACAGCAATCGACGATATGCGAACGCATTGCTGCCCTGCTGCTAGAAAAGCAGTGTCTTTAAAAATGATCTTAGATTCTGTTAGCACTTTGTGCAAGCACACGAATCCAATAAAGTCATCGTCTCAGCGTGAACTGACAAATGCTTCGAGTAGCGCAATTCAATTAAACAAGCATTTTCACTGTGCATCAGAACGCATATGCAGGTGCTTTAGAACACGTGTCTTAACGTTAAATTTAAAAGTTTTTATTTCGGAGAAAAGGCTGTGCACATATGTAGTATTGCCGCCTGCGGAAGGGTTTCACAGTGGCATCAAAACAATATCAGTATGAAAGTTACAAAGGTCTCGTTGAAGATACCGCTGCTTTGAAATGACTGCGAGAATAAAGCTAGGTGGTACTATGTAGGAAGTTTTTTTCAGAGGGGTCATATCAGAATTCTAACATTTTTCCCTGTTTTTTTTAGCATAAAACGATACCGCACACTTCCATGGCCCTCATGTCAGAACGTGCTACCGAAATGTGCAGACTCAATGAACTAATTCGAAACAAAAACTTGTTTTGACAACATTGGTGGATACTGTAAAAACAAATTAAACTGGAGTATGTTTTCCTTTCAAGAAATACCGTCAAAACCCAAACTGCTTGTACAAGACATATGTTTGTCTAGTCGTAAAGCGCGAAGATAAGCTATAATCTTGTTAAGCACAAAACTTTGCAGAACATTCTACTTTTGCTTTCTTCGCAGTACTGGCTGGCTCGTAGAACTAACACTTTCGTTTGTTCCATGTGGATACTTTTTTGTAGCTCGTATAGAGGTGGGGCACTCACAGACGGAGAAGATAGAAATACGTCGATCATTTCCACCGACCCTCATACAGCGCAAGAAGAATGAGCAGCCGAGCCACTACTTATTTTCCGGGAGAGTGCACAATTCTTTCCAGATGCTGCGTTGCCCCTTCAGAAGAGTATTGCAAATCTGCCTGTAAACAGAACTTCTGTTCCTACTGTGGAGTGCAACTCATCAACTGCGTCACTCTACTGTTCCACATTTCCATTTACAAGACAGCTTGGAGGCTTGAGTTGCCACTGTCATCAACGCGTGTAGTGTACAATTTTTGTATGTCTAGGATGTTAGCGGGCTGGATTGTCGTCACCACTCATACGTGTGGCGTATGCATGGGGATAACCTTTACCACCACTCTGTAGGTAGGAAAGAGCTGCCGTAGCGACAGCCTTCTTTGTGCTGGGTGGGAGTGGCGGGCTTGCATTTTACAAAAAACCATATCATTGTGCAGTTTCGTCTGTGCGCAGTTTGTGGACTCACGTTTATTAACATCGCAGCGCTGAACTCTTTTTCAAATGTAAATGTTCAGATTGGAATTATTTTTGCCGTAGATTGTGCCACCTAGCGAGAAATATGTGTATAAAGACAGACAACCCTCTGCAGGCGCTTCGTGAACCATGAAAGCATTCAAAACACTTCGATCATTTTGCCTGGAAATGAAGAACGCACCTATTGCAGTGCGAACGTCTGATAACTACTCGGGTCGCATGGATTACTTCGCAAACCATTATTCTTCGCCATATATTACCTACGTAACACTTATTGTTTCCATCGCCTTTGTCATGCTATGTATTTCATGCGCCGAAAAGAACCTCTGCATTAACAGCAATGTTATGACGCGCTTCAAAACTGTCGATTTCGTCTTGCGTACTAGACTTTTTTCGGCTGCTGAAATCAGCCATAAGTAGCCATCGTTGTGACCTTTATGCCTCTAGAAGCAACATGCAGCGTACATTGAGCGAATGGTGAAAGGAATGTGAAACAGGCAGAAATTTTTGTGTCGCTGCGCTGTTGTAACGATGTTACGAGTTCTAATGCGAATGCCTAGCTCTAAAAAGTATTTAGTGTTCCAACTTAAAACTGACGCACAGGAAAATAAGGCTGTCAACCAATAATACATGTCGAATGGCTAAATAGTTCAATTGGCATCAAGGAACTGGGTAGAGTGCGGATAGGGCGAGTTCCTGAACTCTTGTTTTTGTGCGCATGTGATAGACTTGCATTCAGTGTATTCTGTGGCAGAAAGCGCTGTTTTTTGTTGTCTTGTGCAGTCATAAACGTGTTCTAAGGCAGCTCAACTGTCTCAACGAAAAGAAATGCTCTTATTATTTTTAAACGGATTTTCAGTGCAAATTGTTAAATGGCCCGAAAGAAGCTGTACATTGCGATATAAACTACTTTTAACGGGGAAATTTTTTATTTCTTCACGGCGGGAGTCTCAGCACTTTCTAATTTGACGTGTGTAATATATCTAAGGTGCACGCTAAATCAGCAGGACGAATGTGTGATCCGTATCGCGCTGCGCTCGCTGCAAAAGGTACTGCGCCAGATTAGGAAGATTTAGAGGAGAGGCTCCTATCGGTTAGGGCGATAGAAAACTAGCGAAACGAAACCGTGCATACGCACAACAAATATCGAGGGGTTTTATGGTTTTGCGCATGCGTCCTGGTTCCCTGTATTTCCCCTACACCCCTAATTGATAGGACCGCCTTATCCTAACGCTCTCTAATATGGATGCTGCTGGGCAGTTGCCTTAATGTGACACGGTTCGAAATTCGCGGTGTCAACACATCGAAAACTTAGTCGCAATTATTTGCGGCGTGCTCGGAATTGCGCCACACTATCATCGCTCATATGGTACTTATCTATTTTCGCGGTATTTTACTGAATATTTCGAATATATTATAACATGCTCTGTCACTGCTTGCACATGAAATCCAGAACTTTTTAATAAATATTTATTGTATGCCCCACCTTTTCTGTCTTTATTATATCGCTGGGATCGGCTGCTCACTTCGTTGTTCATGTTTGCTTTTTCCTTTGTGGAAAACAGCAGTGCTCTCTGCCAGTCAGGAATGCATCTTCTCATTTTTCAACCACTTCGAAGGATCAATGAACGCTGACTGTTTATTGTCTTGTCATTGCGTCAACATAGGAAGACTACAGGGCATTGCAAGAAGGGCCGCTTGCTTAACTTCTTGGCGAACTACGTTAACGCCAGGAAGTCGAAGCTCTGCGTAGCGCACTTGACCATTTGCAGTGCCGCTGCAGCTTTTCAGTGTAGAAGACCAAGCACCAAATTTCTGAAACGGCGGAGCGCCGCGACATGCCTCGTGCCTCTCCGGACAGGAAAACCTACAAATCTCTGAAAGAACAGAGAAAAATGCTTGCAATTTTTCCCATGGACTCGACTGGTTTTGTAAACGCTGCTCATGCCGCTGTTTTGCTTGTTTTCGTCGTACAGGCATGATTCTGGCATTCGCAATCGTAAAACTTTTGTGTCTTTTCTCCTGTTAATTCCACAATTATTTAAGTTCGGTAAAAATAAATTCAAGACGATAAAGAGAATGGTTTCCAGATCAACCGTAGTAGGCGCGTGGTCACACTGCTCAGCTACTTGTACGGAGTTTCCCGTTATAAACGCGGATGCGCGCGGTGGCTGCGTTTTATGCAATAGTACAAGGATCTCGCTGTTGCTGAATGCCCTCATGGTTGCGCCTCGTGTCACAGACGGTCGTGGTGTGATATAAAAAGTAAACACAGTTCACCGCAATCAGCAATTGGTGCCGAGGCGGCGTGAACAAATCAGTTGCGCTGGCCCATGCATTGCAGCACTACGCTATCACCGCAGTCTTCCATTCTGTGTTAAACTGCTAGTCTCCGCTTCCTCCGCCATGCAGGGACCGAGTGGCATGACCACATATGCCACACTGGCCTGTACTTCCTGGCTACAGCTTCCAAAGGCGAGCATCAGGCACAAGAGGCTCATCCCACCCACACCAATCCCTCTAACTCTCACCTCAAAAGCGCCTTTAATTCCGAAACCACGGTTTTACTTCCACACAATAACAGCCCGTCTACCACTCAGCACTCGAATACATTCAAACACAAGAGCGAGTCCAGCTTTCTTGGGAAAAAATTTTCGAAAATTAAAAAATTTTGAGACACTGATATAGAAATATTGAAGGTAATGGTCCATTACTCTGATATGTAGGAAAATCTTTCTTTTATAGTGATTCCAGCGATCCCATCGAACAGTTAAGACTGCCGCAGAAAACCAATGGGGAAGGATTTGCATAAGCAAAAACGTGAAATGAAAAAGATCATACAAGGCTGCCGTCTGGTGATCTGCGTATATATTGATAGTTATAGTGATGTTTCTCATAAAATAAAAAAATTGTATTCAAGAACAGTTTCCCGATCAAAATTGCTTTTGTCCAGAATTACTCGGTATAGCTTACATTTGTCGCTTAACAACTCGTCAGCACGAAAAAACCTTCTATAACAACAATCGCAACATCTGTAAACCATTATGGGCAGGCTAGAGGTGCTGGTGCACGGACGCATAGAAAAATATTAAGCAGCAATTCTCCATCTATTTGAACTGACCCCCCACAGAGTGCCGGCCCGGTTGATAAGAGACCATGGTTATCGGCTCCTGACCCGAAAGAAGTGGGTTGGATTGTGGCGGCGACATTGGAATTTCGATCGCGGCAAAGTTCAAGAGGCCCATGAATTGTGCGATGTGAGTCCACGTTAAAGAACCCCAAGTGGTCGAAATTTCCGGAGCTCTTCACTGGCTTCTCTCATAGCCTGAGTTGCCTTAGAACGTTAAACCCCTATAAACCTCCCATGATCTTCCCCGCTGGCAGGGCGTTACTCAACCAACTGCATATACCTCTATCACCAATACCCACCCTCACCCTGGCCCCTCAGATCCATCCACATCACAATAGACCCGCCGAGACCTAGTACACAGACTCCGACCCTACAAACTCCCAACCCGCGATGGAACGAGACGCTGTAGTTTTCCGATGAAATTGACGAAGAACACACCGAAAGAAAGCTCTACTGAAGCCTTTACTGTGCGCACACCCCACATTCATCTCACGTAATAGCCCAACAAAAAACAGGAACCACAAACACATCTATTAAAGCATGTCCAGTGACAGCTTCCACACTTCGCACAGCTTTATTCATCCTAAAAACCGTCACGTACAGAAACCTCGACTATGGCTGCGTAGTTTTCGGCTGTCCAATTCAGCTCCACGACACAAGCACATGACCTGAATAAAGTCAACTTTGGTAGCCCACACAAAGATAAGGCTAAAACTGTTCCAGGAATATTTTTCTTCTTTATCAGCTCCCAGCTCTAAGTCAGCGATGGCTTTAGTGCCTGCCACAATTTATAGGGTTACCTATACAACACTCCAAAAAGCAACATCATCTCTACAGCCATGACTGACCGTGGTTTGGGTCTCTTAACCGCCTCAACCACACCCACAAGAATCGGCGCAATTGTTACCAGAGACACCACCCCCTTGGTGACGTCGCGCGTTGTCCCAGCGGATAACCTCAACTGTTCACAAACTGAAACAGACAGCGCACCTATCTTGCGGCAGGCCAGGAAGCGCACCTTTTCTCCCCCCCCCCCCCCCCCTGTCCTACGAAAGCTAACTAGACCTACAGGAGCGAGCTATCTATGCACACCACTAGCAAACAAATCGAGAACACACCCGTGGCACCCTCAGGTAGACCCACACCTATTACATGTATGGGAAGCCTCCAAAGGATCCTTAGTCGCTGCGGTCGACAACGACTGAAACGCAAACTCCGCCTCTGCAAACGGGCCGCACGCAAGCAGGGCCTGTCGGAGAGCACGGCTCCTAACATAAAAGATGCCATCATCACCAGCAGCTTGACTAATCCCTTTCGTTATCATTTGTTCACTGAAACGCAGTACGACAAACCTGATGTTCTTAGTAGACAGGCGACCACATCAGCGCTCTGCCTGCCACAGTCGCTTAGGAGAATTCACATACTCGCTCGAGGAATCTGAAATACTATCTCAGAAATACTCTACGACCATCGAAGTAACTGGATACATCGACTAACCTGCACAGAAAACCGGCCGACATCTCCTTCGGCATGTTCACCCGCCACCACGTCCTGCTCACTTGCGCCCAACTATCGAATCATCCCACCCGATATAAAGGGCAAATTGCGCATGAGACCTCTACCTCGAAATATGACTCATGCGTTACATTGGAGTACATGACAGGCACGAGCTGAGTATTACATGAAACAGCAGGCAAGATACGACATCCTATACGCTGACGCGGCTCAACACGCCCTACCAGGCTATTATATCACCGTATTTTACCATCGGGCCCATAGGTGCCCTCAATGCCGACCACTCTCTTAAGGATAAGGGCTCGACCATAGCCATGACGCTCATGCACGCTACTTATGATCCCAACATTACAGAACTCTGTACCGACTTACAATCTGTGTAATGTCAATATCGGCAAAGCATCATCACATCAACCGCCCGACGCATTCGCGCATCGGGACACACGCTTACCAAAAGAAACAAGCATTAGGTGGGTTCCTAGACATGCATTGATGCCTACTGAGAAGAACGTTCATGCGCTGACCGAGGACTATCCCTATTGGCCCCGGACGACCGGAACCCCGAATCCACAAAGGAAACCTCGCGGGCTTTTGTCACGCACCACCAAATCACCACTAATTGCAAAAAAAAAGTGGGCGGTGGTTTAGCTTTGGTTAAACCTGGAGTGACGCGATAGCTACAGCTGGCCGAGCGGAACTTGGTTACGTGACCAACCACGTGACGAACCACGTGATACGCCACGGCTCCGCGCCACCAGGAGCTGCTCCGCACCATGTGACCAACCATGTGACAGCGTGGCGGCGCAGCCACAGGGTGGCAGCAAAACCACCGCCACGGCGCCGCCACGCTGAAGGCTCAAAATGCTACCGTAAGGCAGCGATCGCTACAAAAATCACTTCACCCTCACATTACCTCACTGTACACTAGGCTGAAAACACAGCGCGGTCTGGAGGCAACTACAAGCAGATTGCTACATCTCACCCCACCTGCATTATCGCTGCTACCATACCTTGGTCCTCTCAATAAACTCAACATATGAGACCGCCAAAGAAACCCTCACACAGTACCTTTGGGAATGGCTCGAACCCATGGCTGTTTCTCGCATATCGAACCCATCCTCCTCCTCATGGGAGGCCGCTCAGCGAGTTTCTCAACCAGCTGGCCAAACATGGCTAGTGGACAGTTCTCTTCGTGAAGGCCAGGACCGTGGACTCCTGGACAAGTAGGAGCCTATCCTTGAGGGCGTTTTGCACTTTTGTTAAGATAAAGTTGTCGCCACCACTACCTTCTCGAGTTGTGCTTTGGATGTCATCGTCTTCAACATCCTCCGCTGACGCGCGTGAGCGCGAAAATATCACGCGGGTACTTGTACGTGAAGCAGAAATTTGAATATGTGATTTCTTACTTTGAGCGAAATAATGCGCTGAGAAGCACAATCGTAGAAGCATGCAGCGCTTGACAGGAACAAGCTGGAAAGAGGGAATAAATAATAATTAGAAAAGTCGCGTGCGCAGATCTTGCCAAGTTGAAGTAAACCATACAAAACAGCAGGTGATCTGAGCCATGAAAATGAGATTTGTTTGTGTTACTCAAAGGTATTCCAATGTTAGGCGTAATCGGTGCTGAAGTGTCCCGCTGTATTTTGTATAGAGGTGAAGCGCAAGTGGCGCCTTAGTGTTAAGTGATGTGAGTGAAAGTTACAGATCCAGACGTGGTCGAAAGTATTGCGCAGTACTCCACTACCGCACCTCTTCTTGTTACTTTCTTCACCGCAGCCTAACTTTCTTGCCCCACGCAACAGCATTGCTAGTCTCATTCTGAGGAACGCCGGGGGCATTTATGTATTAGTGCGAGTAGTTGCAGCTGGCAGAGAAAATGCCAGCGAAGAGAAAACAAATAGGGTGGTGACTTCATCGAGCGCCTGTATGATGGACATAGCAAACCGGGCAGAGCCAATTCAGTCGTCTATTTATACTCTCGACTAGCCGGTCTCCATGAAGAGCCACTTTAACCGATTACAATTATGGAAAAATTGTGCTCACGGAAAATTGTAATCATGGAAACATTGTGAAGTGTTCCTGGGGGTGTAATACGGTTTCTCGTTGCATACAGCGTACATGTTCTAGTCTAGTCAAAGGGTAACTTGCGACACTGATTTGGACTAACGGCAGATGCACCACAAATTGTATGCCTTCCCAGACTCTTTGTCTTTTCTCTTAAGGCGCGGTTGAGGTTACCTCCGAGATGTGAGAGAGTTAGTTCGCTATTTCTTTTCTTGAGTGATCTACTTTTGCATCAAAAAGGTGATGCAACAATTCCTCAAAGAGCGTTCCTGCAGGTGTCATGCGGACGTGTTTTGTGTTGATGGTGGGTGTGTGGGTGGTTGTCACTGCATCCAGAGATAGTATTGCTTTCACATTTCCACCCCTAAGCAGTTTCAAGTTTCTTTGCGAATTTTTGTGTTCCGTTCGGAAATGATCTCTGTGCATGAATGCGTTTCGCCACTTTTTTCTTTTTGTAATACTCTCAAGACACGGGTTGGGCGATACAGCTGGAGTGTAATGCATAAGTTTACAGGGACAAGAGAAAAACGCCGACATACACGCAACGGTATCAAGCAGAACAAATAACAAACAGTGCACCTGTGCCAACTTTTCACTCGTAATAACAAGCTTGCACCAAACGCGCGACTCATTCTTTCTAGCAGTGTTTCGCGGTAACCCTTTTAATGTTTGTAGAGACAGAATGTTGTGAAAAGCATGCGAAGGTGGGGCCTGTGCGGCATTTTCAAGTTTTAACTGAAAGAACACGGGACCTTTGTCTCCACTCGAGGCCCCTAGCCTCGGCCAGTCGCCTTTGGCGCTTGCTCCGCCGACCCTCACATCGGCTGTGCAGCGATATATGTGGTCAAACTGAGGGAGTTGTAGACGAGCGCAACCATGATTCGGGACCCGGGTTTAGTGGATTACCCCAAAGGTTATAAAGAATCACTGTTCACCAACGCGCTTCACAGCTCCTTGTTTGAAACAACTACTGCGGCAATGTTTTGCTTTCGGTAGTATATTTGGATTCTTTATGAAATCTGGTTCCCGTTTGTCTAAATGCATAAAAGCACAAATGACTTTTTCACTCAATGACTTTTTCCATCGTGCCTACTAAAGTCTTTATTCTTAATATGAGATGTGCTGAAATAAATTAACCTAATGCCAGTCGCTTGGGCGACACGACAGATAAATACGTGACTGGTCGCCATTACAACTACGCTCATTGACCGCACATCGATTTCATTTGAGATTCATTGAATTTTCGTTCTTGGCGTCTTCGTTCTCGCCCCTTTCTTTTAACGCCGCGGCACCGGCAATTCGCTGCTTAATTTTTCATCATAGTTCCCTGGGAGTTCGCATACAGCTGGTGGCGCAGTTGTGCAGCGGTTCCACATACCCCTCCTCGCCTTTTACTGAAGGTGGTCAAAATTTCCGGAGCCCTTCACTACAACGTCTCTCACAGCCTGAGTCGCTTTGGGACGTTAACCCTTATAAACCAAAGAAAACATGCCCCTCCTGCCGCAGTACCTAGGCAGTGTTTAAACGATGCGCCACTGCCTTGCGATGGCAGGTTTTTCCATCTATGGTGCTTGTGCTACCCAGGTTGCTCTTTGCGGTTAACCTCTCGCGAATAATCATACCTTTTAGTGGCATCTGCCACTTAGGGCAGTTTGCTTACACTCCGGTGGGAGGGGCTTCGCCTAGGGCATCATTCTTTCTCCGTGAGATGTCTCCTCTAATGTTGACGCATTAATCATTGTAGGCATTATTTGCCTAATGGACATTTATTTCTTGATTCACATAAGCGAAAGGAAGATAACCATGCTCCATTATCATTATTAAGTGAATTTCAAGAGAGGGCAAACGTAGCAGCTGGCGTTGAGAGTGAGGTGGGCGGATCAGATAAGGAATTAGTTTGCGGCAATAAGGAAGTCGCCACTAACAAATATACGGGTTTATTTGTAGAGATATGGGTCCGGCTTCTGTACTGCAGTTGGATTAGTCAGGATGATGATCAATACATCTGGTAAATATGAGTACAAGCGAAACACAGTAGTAATAATAATTCCTCTGCAGGCATACTATCGATAGGCGTTTTCAGCAGGAGTAAAATTTAAAAAGATGCCACCTAGCTAATAAACGTCATGCTTGTTTTCAGAGTCTCATAGAAATGCTGAGCCGTCAAGTCCTGTTTCGTTTGAGCCACATGCTGTCCCTTCTTTACAGCCGTGTCGGTTAGCTCCACTTAATGAAATAGTGTAACAGGGGCCTAGGTCAGCACTCAGGCGGCGAAACCACGGCGGCGACAGAGTCTCTACTCTGTCCACGCAAGCAGGTTCTCGTTCTGAGCGATGGCAGTGCTGCTAGGATAATGTATCTCTTCTTCTTCACAATGGCTCCGGGGAGCTATCTTGGCGACTCTTAGCGCCGACCGCACAACCGGGTCGTAGTACGGCTTGAGTCGTTGGACAAGCACATTCTTGCGACCACGTCGGGGGAAATTGGAATACATTGTGAGGTGCTCAATAATGTAGTTGACTTAACGTGCACTCCAGTACTCTGTATGAGCCATGGTATTCGGAAAGAAGTTTCTTTGAGAGGCCGGGAGCAGAGGAATGGATCCCCAGTCAGACGAGTGAACCGGGTGGGAAATCAAAAGATTAAGCTGACCGTAGTTACGGCGGTGTTTTTGGCGCCCCCAAGTGTCTGCCGTGAGCGACCGTGCAGTCTGGCGGCAGTATTCTGCGTACTCGGCAGCTTCAGAAACAGTTGTACACTCAGATGAGGCAGGGCGTATGGGAGAACTTTAACAAGCTTTAACGACGTCAGACAAGAAGACGCGTCTTCTGTCACTGAGGAGTTGACGAGGAGCACCGTGGCGAAGTATAAAGCGCTGCACAATGAAGGACGCCACTTCACGAGCTGTAGCAGCCGGGACCGCGGCGGTTTCTGCATGCGGGGTCAGGTGGTCAATGACAACAATGACCCAGCGGTTCTCAGCAGCGATGTACGGCAGAGGGCCGAGTAAATCTGTGCCAACACGGTCGAAGGGGCGAGGCGGGAAATGTAGGGGCTGCAACTCTCCAGCAGAGTGATGAGGCAGTTGCTTACGGTGCTAGCAGGACGGGAAGGAGCGCACATACTTCTGTATGAAGCTATGCATACAGTGCCAATAGTACCGGCGACGAAGTCGAGTGCACGTCTTGAATACTCCCGCGTTACCGCATTGCGGGTCAGCGTGAAAACAGGTGCAGATTTGAGACCGGAGATGTCGTATAATGACGAGATGCCATTTTCGTCCATCAGAGCTATAGCTACACCGATAAGTCGCACCAATTGCAAAATGTGAAGCTGTGCGACGAAGGGCGCGGGACGGTGGAGCCGCAGATGGGTCGGAGAGAACGTCAAGAAGAAAGGCAATCCATGATCTATACGCTGCTCAGAAGGCATGTCCTAGGCGCTGAGCGAAGGCGCAGAGGATTCGAGGGCGGAGAGCCTGGCAAGCTCGGCTGGTAGCGGGACAGAGCATCAACGTCCTGATGCTAGCGGCCTGACCGACATACGACACGTATATTATATTCTTGTAGACGGTGAGCCCATCGTGTCAGGCGACCGGAGGGATCTTTTAGCGAAGAAAGCTAACACAGGGCATGATGGTTGGTGACCATGTCAACAGGACGGCCATAGAGCTAAGGACGGAACCTGCCAAGGGCCCACACAATCTCCAAGCACTCTTTTTCCGTCACGAAGTTGTTGGATTAGGCTTTCGTAAGTGTGCGGCTGGCGTAAGCAGTCACACATTCCTAGAATAGAGACTTGCGTTGGGCGAGCACACCCCCGAGGCCAATGCCACTGGCGTCCTTGTGTACTTCGCTTGTGGCTTGCGGGTCGAAGTGACGCAAGATAGGTGGTCCCATGAGGAGACTGCGCAAGGTGTTGTATGCGTCGTCGCAGGCAGGCGACCGACTCGAAAAATCCATGCTTCTGCCGAGAAGCTGTGTTAAAGGGGCAACAATGGCCGCAAAGTTGCAAATAAACCGTTGAAAATAGGAACAGAGGCCAGGAAGCTGCGCTGCTCCATCGCGACTTCCTACGAACCCAATTTACACCAGCCTCGAGACCGTCTTCTCTATTATGGACTCTGCCACAACCTCGTGTGCTTCTTTCCATACCGGGCATCAAAAATAAGGCTGGTTTATCGACGGCAGCACTAAAACAGACAACTCTAGAATATTTGCATGAGCAACACGGACACCGACTGCACGTATACACCGACGGCTCAGTGAACCCTTCCAGTTCCTCGGGCTCCGTAGTCATCCCCGTAAGGACCATAGTTAAGAAAGTGAAAACATTTGCACCGGACTTCATCGACTGGTGCAGAACTTACTGCTATTCGCGTCGCCATTGAGCATATCAGTGAAGACACTCCCCAGCAATGGTATATTTTCACTGATTCAAAGGCAGCCCTCCAAGCGTTACAATCTGCTCTTCGTCATGGGTCCCATGAACAACTTGTCGCCGAAATCTGAGAGCTCTACCACACAGCCATCAACAAAGGGCATGATATTGTTTACCAATGGCTGCCAGGACACAGCGGCATCGCAGGCAATCACCACGCGGACGAGGCCGCGCAAACTGCTCACCATGAGGGTGATTACGTGTCCATCCCCATCTCGAGAGCCGACGCAGCGGATAGGCTTAGGCCACTGTCGCGGGGCATCACGCTTGCCGCGTGGAGTTCAGGCCAATTATCGCATTCACGTTTAAAATCCTTAGACCCAGATCTGAAGCTTCGGCTTCCATCCAGCCTACCCCGACGTGAAGCAACTTTATTGTGTCGCCTGTCGCTTGGTGTAGCTTTCACAAAGCACTACTCCTTCTTAACAGGTATGGCTGACAGCCCTGCATGTGCCATCTGTGGGTGTGATGAGGCAATAGCCGACATTCTTTGTGAATTCCCTGCCTATAGCGCCGAAAGACAGTCTCTCTGCCGTGCACTGGAGCATCTCGACCTGCGCCCACTGACGGAAACGAAGATTCTCGGCCACTGGCCGCGGCGTCGTCGGCGGTGAAGGCCTCCAAGGCACTGCTCCGCTTCTAGGACTTGTGGCCTGCACGATAGGCTGCGACTTTACTGAACGCTGTGACTTTACACAGTGACTAATTTCCTGCAACTGTCTTTTCTCCTTCATCTTTTTCTGCGCTCACCCCTTTCCCCCCGTGCAGGGCAGCAAACCGGCTATTCGTCTGGTTAACCTCCCTGCTTTTTCGCCTCCTCCTCCTTAATGAAATTAGGGTTTGGAAACGCAGACAGCACAAAGATATGCGGTGTTGGGCGGACGCCCTTTTTTGACACTATGTGGCCTAAAATTGTCAGTTCACGAGCAGCAAATCAACACTTTTTTATGTTCATCTGAAGGCCGGTGTCCGTAAGGCTGGTTAAGACTTGCTTCAGTCGGGACAGATGAGTTGCAAAATCTGGAAAAAATATCGCGATGTCGTCGAGATAACAGAGGCAAGACTTTCATTTCAGGCCCGGCAGAATGGTATAATCATGCGCTCGAAAGTAGCCGGAGCATTACAGAGGCAAAAAAAGACGTTAAATACAAACAGCTCATCAGGGGCCACAAATGCGGCTTTAGGGCGATCGTCGGCTGCCATGGGAACCTGTCAGTCATCGTCATCATCATCATCAGCCTGACTACACCCATTGCAGGGCAAAGGCTTCTCCCATTTCCCTCCAATTAACCCTGTCCTCTGCCAGCTGCACCCACTCTCTGCTTCCAAACTTCTTAACCTCATCCGCCCACCTAACCTTCTGCCGCCCGCTATTAAACTCGCCTTGTCTTGGAATTCATTCCGTTGCCCTTATAGACCAGCGGTTATCTTGCTTTCGCATTACATGCTATGCCCAGGCTCATTTCTTCCTCCTGACTTCGACTAGGATATCATTAACCCGAGTACCCAGAGCGTAAATCGAGAGAAGGGTTCCACTACTTGAAGGCAGTCCAGAGCATCATCAATACGGAGAAGAGTGTAAACATCATTTGGCGTGATCTTATGCTGGCGGCGGTAATCAACGCAGAAAAGAACAGAGCTATCTTTCGTCTTCACGAGTGCCACGGGTGACGCCCAGGGTCTGTGTGAGGCCTGGATCGCGCCGCTCTGAAGCATGGTGTCGACTTGTTCTTGAATAAGTTGTCGCTCACTGGTGGAAACACTATATGGGCGCTGACCCAGAGGGGCGTGATCACCGGTGTCGATGTGATGGGCGACAGTCGACGTGCGGGTCAAAGCAGGTTGGTGTGAATTGAAGGTGGAACGAAATTGACGGAGCAGCGCGAGAAGTTGCACGCGTTGCGGTGCAAGTATAGAGGCGTCGATGGACGGAAGGAAAACATCTTGAAGAGAAGTGTCGAGTACAGGAACCGGTGGGCTGACGGCATCTACGTCGAAGGACGGCGAATCGTCAGACTCATCGCAAGAGAGAATGAAATCAGTGATCTGGACGGTAACCGAGGCACTCACCGCGCCGCACAGCAGAAGAATATGTAAAAGAATTGGTCACGAACAACGGGCTAATGTCAGCTGACACGGTGAGGACGGCGTAAGGTATGGCAGGGCCTTGCGGCACAGAAAGTAAGTTGCCGTCGCGAACAAGTACGAAAAAGTACGTTGCCGTCGCGAACAAGGTCAGAAGTGATGGGCACAAGAACAGAAGAACAGACAGGAAGTTCATTGTCTTCGGCGACGACGGCTTTGGCACGAGCAGCAGAAGGGGCGTCGGGCGACGAGGAACCACTGAGCGTAAAGAATTCGAGTTCAGCACGAGCACAATTGATCACTGAGTCGTGGCGCGACAGGAAATCCTAAACCAAGATGATTTTATGAGAACAGGTGGGCAAAATGAAGAATTCAATCACGTAGAGCATCTCCTTAATAACGACGCGATCCGTGCACGTCGCTAACGGTGCAATAGCCTGCGCGCTTGCAGTGCGCAGTGAGATTCCAGAAAGTGCGGTCATCATTTATCGCAAGGAGCGGCAAAAGGTAACGGCCATGGCAGAAATAGCAGCACCGGTGTCGACAAGCGCCAGAATAGAAACACCCTCTAAGTAAATGCGATCTGATTTGCGGAAGATAAGTGGGGCCTTGGTCATTTCGCTGGTGGCGCAGTTCTCGCCTCAGGAACTGCGGCATCTATTTTTCCTCTTGCGAAAGATCCGGGCACCGACGCATGAGGGAAAGAGAACGGCGACAAGGAGAAGGTAAGCGCCGGGTAGGACGATCAGGTTAATGAGGACGACTCTATAGCGGCTCGGCTGGCGGTGAGTAGTCACTGGGAGGGGGCCAGTAACCGGCAACCTGGGAGATTTGCACACGACGACGGCAAACCCGGGCCACATGACCAGGCTATTCCCAAGAGTAACAAGTAGGCCGATTGTCACTAGTACGCCAGGGATTGCCGAATTGTCGAAGCGGTCGGAAAAGAGGCGTCGGAGCTTAAGGGACTTGAGGCACAGACACTTGATGTGGAGCGTAGGTTGGGTAGTAGTTAGATGTCCGCGGCCGTGCGACGACGGCAGCGTAAGTCAGGGGTGCAGTGGCAGGTGCGGGCGGAGGGGCCGGTGGAAGGGCCTCAGCCACTTGTTCGCGGATGACAGCGCAAAGGTAGAGCGCCAGGTACGGAGATTGCACAGAGTGGGATGGCAGAAGCGATTGTTGACGCGCAATGTCTTCACGCACGAAAGTTTTCTATGTGTGCCAACAGTTGCGAGTGGTCGGGTGCAGCCGACAGGCCGGCAAGCGACTGGGCAGGCGCTGCTTTCTGGCGAGTGATGAGCCTCTGCTTGCGGAGCTCGTCGTAGCTCTGGCAGAGACTGACGACTTCGGCAACGATGCGGAGATCTCGCGACAGCAAAAGGCGTCATCCTTGATGCCATTCAGAATATGCTTGATCTTGTCAGCCTCGGACATATGGGCGTTGACGCGCGGGCACAGGTTTACCACATCTTCAGTGCAGCTTGCGAACGTCTCACCCGACTGCTGAGCGCTGTTCGGCGCGCTGTGTTTGGCGCGCGGTGACAAGCGGTGTTCGGCGCGCAGCTTGCGCACAACAGGACGTCCGAACACTTCGGTTAGGCTCGCCTTAAAACCTTGAAAGCAGTCCACGTGAAGAAGTCTGCTTTGTGGTTTCGAAACTACAGGTTGGCAACGCCGGTCAAATAAAAGATGACGTTCGTCTGTCGTCTTGTGTGTTTCTTCTCTGTCTTCGTCTTAGTTTTGCGCTAACTTCTTATATATCATGCTAACGAGGGCCATTACTACAACATTTGTCTGTAAAGTTTCGAGACTAATTTATTTTATTTTCTAGAAATGATTCCCCAAAACAAATCTTGGTGCGTATATGTAGCGCCGTCAATGCGTGCTAACCTTAGCTATTTATCATAATTGCTGTGGCAGCCTCTAGATGGCGCTACGTGTAGAAAATACGTTGTCACTAGTCGTCTGCGCATTCAACAGTGAGTGAATGTGGAGGGATGGACGTCCACCTCGAATAGCGTGTAAACATAAAATCCTGTGTGAACCACATAGACGTATGAGCTCCTTCGTGACGGTGACGGCAACGAGACAATAGAGAGTTTTAGCTTAGCCGGACAGCCGTACGGCCAGTGCGGTAACGCGTTGCCGTTGTTATGGTTGCCAAGCTTGCCAAGCCATATTTGCCGTACGGTACCAATTGCTGTAGTTACCGTGTTTACCGTACGGTAGAGCTAAGGTTCTCTATTAATGCGGGCGTGAGTTTTCGAGTGGCACAAGAGGTTCGTTTCGGGGAGAACATCGGTGGAAGACAACAGGAGGCAGCGGCGCCCTTCAACCTAACGGAATGAACCTCGGATCCGGGAATTCGTGCAGCAAGATCGCACCACTACATTCCGCATGCTATCAGATGGTCTCTACATTAGTAAGACAACATGTCATCAAATTTTGCGTGCGAATTTGGCATTGTGAAGGCATTGTGAAAATAATTGATGGGCTTAAAACGTCGAAAGCACCAGGCCCTGACGGAATTCCTGCAAAATTTCTTAAGAGCACTAAGGAAAGTTCTAGCCTATTCCTTCAAGTTATTTTCGAGCAGTCATTGACTACGGGTTTGCTTCCGAAAGACTGGAAAATAAGCAAAGTTGTGCCGGTGTTTAAAGCAGGTAACAGATCAGATCCCCCAAATTATCGCCCAATCTCTCTTACATGCATTGCCTGTAAGCTTCTAGAGCACGTCATATATTCACATGTTGCATCACACCTCGATCAGAACAATTTCTTTTTTACTAAGCAGCATGGTTTCCGTTCCGGTTTTTCGTGTGAAACTCAGCTATTTGAATTTACCACTGACCTCCACTTAAATATGGACTCTTCATTCCAAACTGACATTATCTTTTTAGATTTTTCTAAAGCCTTCGATCGCGTGCCCCATCTTCGCCTCATGTCTAAACTCTCCGGACTGTCCATTGATCCTCTCGTTTTATCATGGATACATTGCTTTTTAACAGGTCGCTCCCAATACACAGTAATCGACAATCATCCTTCAGGCACTACTAACGTTATCTCTGGCGTTCCCCAAGGTTCCGTTCTTGGCCCACTTCTTTTTCTAATCTTCATTATTGACCTTCCTTCCGGTGTCTCATCCACTATTCGGCTTTTTGCGGATGATTGCATCCTTTATCGTCGCATTGTCACTAACAGGGATCAACTATCGCTTCAGAACGACTTACACATAATAGAACGGTGGTGTTCCGACTGGCTTATGCAGCTGAATGTCTCAAAGTGCCAATTCATGCAAGTATCGCGAAAACGTTCCAACATCAGATCTGCATATTCACTCCTGTCAAACACGGTAACCCAAGTCCAATCATATCGGTACCTTGGAATCACCATCTCCAGCAAATTAACCTGGCCGGAACACATCTTATATCTAGCATCTAGAGCATCAAAATCACTTGGCCTCATCCCAAGATCCCTGTACCTAGCCCCTCCTTCTGTTCGAAAATTAGCATACGAAACATTCACCCGTACCATACTTGATTATGCAGCGGCTATATGGAATCCTCACCAAGCATACTTAATTAACACCTTAGAAGCCGTTCAAAACAGAGCAGCCCGTTTTATATCCTCAAATTACAATAGACACAGCAGTATCACCAGTATTAAATCTTCACTTAACATCCCGCCACTAGAGCTCCGACGGAAAATCGCACGACTCTGCCTCTTTCATAAGTTATATTACAATTTTCCTGATCTTCGTGACACATTATTACTAGCTCCCATCAGAACATCGCGCCGCCTGTTTAACCTCCTCAGAATTCAACGTATACATGGATCGACCTTGGCATTTAATAAATCTTTTCTTCCAACTGCAATAGAAAATTGGAACCTGCTACCCGACTACATTGTTAACGAGCGCGACGCTACTAAATTTCGACAGGCATTAATTAATCACTGTACTGAATAAAAGACACTTCTCAAACTTCACCCAGTTAACTTATTATTTTTCTTGTTGTTGTTGTAGTTGTTACCGCCTAATTCAGCCTCGTGCCCTTCATTATTGACCAACGTTGTATTGTGATGTATCGTTTTTCATTTTATTGTATTGCATTATGTTTTGTTGTATTAACGTATTATTCTTAGTTGCATTTGTTTTTGTCCCCCCCCCCTTATGTAATGCCTCAACAGAGGCCTTTAAGGGTATAATAAATGATGATGATGATGATGATGATGAATTTCAAAGACTTTATTTCTTCCTTACGAAGAAAAAAGAAGCTGAGGCAAATTCTTGTAGCGCCTGACGAGGCCTCAGCTTCCTTGTACAGTTAGCAGTACAGTGCAGAGGTAAAAAAAATTGAACACGTACAAATCAAACAAACATTCAACTTGTTGCAGAACAAAGAAAATGGAAGGAGGCTGAAGGAAGCTGAATGCCAGACTTGTCCCTCACACGGGACCAGAAGGACACGCGGGCATCAGTGAGCGCTGATTTGCTCTCCAAGGCAGACAAGGAGGCTGCATTCGTCGTCAGCATTGTTGCTGAAGACGAAATATGGTGTTTTAAATAAGATCCTCAAAACAAAGAAGCAGAGCGCCGAATGGCGGTCCATAAGCTCTGCGGCGTCGAGACTGGTGCGGCGACATAAGACCAGAACAAAGACGATGGTGATAGTTTTTTTCGATGCCAGAGGTGTCATACACCAGGAGTTCGTCCTACAAGAGCAGACGGTGATTCAGGAATTTTATATCCGCGTGCTCCAACACATTCGTGATGCATGCACTGCGACGACGTCGCCCTAACTTATGGGCATCTGGACAATGGAGCCTTCTCCACGATAACGCAAGGCCGCCCACTGCTCTCAGAGTGACATAATTTCTCGCCATGCTCAGCATCACTGTACTTCCCCAACCACCACACTCGCCTGACCTCTCCCCATGCGATTTTTTCCTGGTTCCTTGTGTGAGGAGAACCCTAAATGGTCGGTGTATGGGGAGCGTGCAGGCAAGTCAAGACGCCACGACAAAGGATCTGACAGCCCTGCCAAAAGAAGCGTTTTGCAACTGTTTCCAAGACCTCAAGAAGCGTTGGAAGCTGTGTATAGACTTCAAGGGAGACTATTTCGAAGGGGTGCTGCAGAAATGATTTTAATGATGACATCCCCGCTACAACTTCGGCTCAAGCGCATTGTTTAGGAACCTTTGTTTTTCTAATTTTTTATGAACTCAGTTTCGGTAATTTACAGACAAATCTTGTAGTTACTCTTGAGCAATGTCCTCTAATGACCCTTTGTGCCAGCGTTTAAGACATCTTAACTTTGTTTTTTTTTCAGATGATCTATTCTGTCATCTTTGGGAACCGCCGAATATCAGCACATACTTGCGAATGGGCACATTGCAATAGTTTATCTCAGAAAGATCTTTTTTTTTCAATCGTGCACAGTTTTGCCTGTGATGCGCGCTGATTTTTTTTCAGCGTTGTATAAAATAAAGAACGAGCATAGATGCACGCTCAGTCATTTTTGGACCAAGTCTGATTTCGCAGCGCTCCCTACATCAGTATTAGATCATTTCCACCATACTGATTCCTTTTTCCGGGTGGAGATCTTAGGTGCTCCCTTAGGTTTAGGAAATGCGTACATCATTCACTACATGCCTGTGATTTTTCCGAGTGCAGATTTTTCACTCATACTACGCGTAGTCGATGTGCAGATTAAAACAAGCGTGTTTTGGAAGAGACTACATGTTCGTTTTCATACAGCGGCTCTTGTGTCTCCCGTTTGTTCTCTTTTGAACTAACGCGAACCGTAACGCTTCTAGGAAATGTTTAACTTGGCTATTGTTTCATTTTCTAATCGAAGAGGGAAGAACGAATTTCGCCAAATTTCGAAAATTTACGCAATGTTTTTGCATTAGTGACGTGAATAATACACTTCGGTATATCGTTTGAGAATAAAAGCGCCAGCAGTACGAACGTTTTCTGCTGCATTTTCTCGTCCTTGTTTGCGCTATTTATGGGTTTTGTTAGAAGTTTCTACATTACCTGTGCTGTAAGCTATGTGGTGCAAACTGTGCAGAATAAAATATGGCTTTATTATTATTATATCACGTGCTGTTTAAGACACTGAGACTTTTAATTTCACGCCGCACACGAGAAATAAAAGCAAAAGTTGTTCTCTAAATATCTAAAATGACATTTCTTTAGTATAACGTTACAACACAAGGACCACGAGGAACGCCGCAGTGAAAGGCACCTGAAAAATTAAGGCCACCCGTGGTTCTTCAACATCCGCTGACATCGCACAACACGCGGGCTTCTTTTGCGAATTATCGTGTTGCTTCTCATATCAATAAATTGAGAATCCCAGGGCTCGATTCCTACAAGCGTTCCTGAGAAGGCAACAAGTAGAATAGGTACCGATGAGGCATGTGCTACAGAAACGCCGATCGTATTCAGGCTATTTTAAACGTGCAGATGCAACGTCCTTACGACATCCCCGCTACAACTTTGGCTCAAGCGCACTGTTTATGAACCTATGTTTTTATGCGCACAGACGACGAGGCGGCATTGGTATGCGTTCTAAGATTATTGAATTGGCTACAGAATGCCTGAAGCATTACTCATCACATGTGGGCTCTGCGGAGAACGAAAATCAATATGCATAGTTAGACTTCCAAATGCATTTTATGTGAAGATCGTTGCTCCTGGTTCCAAGGTAAAAAACTGCGTACCTCAATAAACATAGGGCAGCTGTTAATTTATCTTAGCTTTCTGGATATCACAAAGAGAAACACAATCCTTCATGCTTTATTGCCGGTTACTAGCTTCGTAATATCGGCTCTGAATGCTCAATACTGACAGGCCTTCCCTTAGAACTTTGATGAAACATGTACATCGTAGTGTGCGGCAACAAAGAACACGCCAATATGATTACGAAACTTGCGGCTGCTTTGGTGTGGGCTTATTCGATATTAATCTTTAATGCAACGAATAGTAAATGAGTTTTGCGATGCATGCACATCATGCAAATCATGTAAGTGAAAGCGGCTGCTTCAGTGTCTGTTGTGCAACCCTGAACTAATGTCATGGATTTGAAACTAAGGTGGTTCCAAACACGGTACTCTGGCTTAGAACTCCACCTATGCATTCGGTGACACTAGAGCACAAAACAAAACTATACTATGCTCTGATTCGGGCGTTCGCCTGACCATGCTATAGCTATATAATGTGAGGATATTGAGCATATGAATCGCTGGTTTGGGGATTCGAGTTGCTGCAATGCAAATAAAGTCTAATGCCGTTTGTGTCTATCAATGCTCACCCTAGAAATTGTTTCATACATGCAGCTCCAGTGTACCCTGCTAAACACTAAACTTTTGGAATGGCGCTACGCGATACCATAAAGAAGCGACAAGCTCTTTTCTTCTGCGTGGTAATATCTGGTGGTGTTGTCAGTGTATGCATAGCACTATGTTTGTTAACCAAGCCATCACGAAGACAAAGTGAGTGATTCCTATATATTTTCACATGGCTCGGACGGTGACATGAGGAGCAAACGAGTAGCAAGCGAACAACACATTGGCAGTGAAGATCACATTGATGATCCTTATCAGCCGTGCTCAATTTATTGAGTGCAGCGAACACTCAAGATACGGGGCTTTGACCCCTGAAAGCAATGTGGGACATTGTAGAAAATGCCACGTGGGACCGTGATAGCTCCTGTCGGGATCTCATGTGGCAACAAAGATTTGTGGCCTCCTGCCGGCAGTGACAACTAAACAAGCGAAAGCAAGCAACACACTTCCCTGCAAAATCGCAATCTAGGAAACAAAATCCCTCGGTAGGAAGTGAGAGTTGCTTTTAAAATGCATGCTTACTTCCAGATGCATGGCTATCGGTGGCGGATCTAACAACGCCTCGATATTTTCGAGTGTCAGTGGAACAAAGTTCTAATCAGTGAAAAGAGCTATCAGTTCGCACTCTTCGTGGTGTGAATTCATGTTTTCTTGTCCGTAGCAAGTCGATACCATGATTAAACCACCCGTTTCACTCAGTGGGTCTTGTACTGCTCCATCAGCCATAAAACCTGGCGTTGATGACATGGCGACACAGAATTAGCGAGATATGTCTACTTGCATTGCGGGTGAGCAAAACTAAAAAGGTAATTATCAAAGCACTTGAAAAACATGAATGCTGTCGCCCCTGTCTATGCGCTATGAGCATTGTTTTGTTCCAAACGGTTGACTGGAGAACTAACACCCCGTATGATAGTGATGTGGCGAGAATTTAGCATCACTTTCAGTGAGTGAATTTCGCCCCATTTGCCATTTGGAACGCACTTTTTCCAGCTGTCTTATGCATGCGCTTGCCCTACTCTTCTATTTTTCTATGGCGAAGCCACTTTGCACGTCTTCCATGACATGCACTTCTTGGGCGGAGACATGACGAACTGCGGGGTGATGCATTAGGCGCTGTGTGACACCCGTGCAGAGGCGCACAACCCTCTGTGCTTTTCAAGCAATTTTCAAAGAAGGGCTCGCTCCCAACTGTGCTGTACCGTCTTGGTGGCCAACTTCAAATATTTTTCCCGATGCTTATTTCATGACGGAGGGTCGAAGGTTTTATGGTGTTTTATGCAGACGATCTTTCTTGGTTATTCCCTTTTCTTTTTACTAAAGCCTCCGCTAAAGTTGCCGCCACCGGACTGGAAAAAGAAGCGCAAAAGCGCAGCCTTCAAGTAGCATTTCGCTTCGAGAAACGAGACATTGAATTGTCAGAACCTGGGACCCCGTAACAGGGGGGGGGGGGGGGGGCGGTCGCCGTCTCAAACTTTATTCCAGAGGGGGCTGCGCCCACCCCCTCCCAGTCTCTGACTACTTGCACTTGGATCAGATTTCTGACACTTGAAACGCTTCAGTTCTAGAACTTTTCTGGTGCAAATCACGGTGGGGTCAAGCTACTTGGCTTCGTAGCCATAGATGTAAAGCATTTCGTATATGAGTAACCTGAAGCAGACATGTCCCAACAGAAGTCAACTGGCTGACCCGTGTACATTATCATGATTAGCAGAATTAAAAAAAAACTATGCACAAACTTTTTTTAATGCAATTGATCATTCCTCGTGCTTAAAGCTTTTCATATATAAATCATCCCATTTAAATTCATTCTATGTTGTCGAACATATTTGCACCGTTTGTTCGTTCGAACTCAAAACCGCCGGCACGCGCAGTTCTCCTTTTGTTTTGTAATGCGAAATGTGACCAGACTTATTTCCATTGATCGCGGCCATGTGCAAATGCTTCCACATTTTTCCAGATTGTTGTAGCTGCTTTTGGTTCTTTAACTAGAATTTTCTTTGCCAGCTTAAATTGAGCGCGGCCAAGAACTGGAAGCATTCATTTCGATGACCACCGAGCACGCTTGGGACTATCGCCGCCGCCGAGTCATTCAGTTCTTAGTGGGCGGGAGTCAGCCCCTTTCACAGTTCCTTTTGGAAGCCTTTTCGTTGTCGTATTGACTGCTGCAGTATCGTCACAATAACGTGAGAGTTTGCCTCATCCTTTCAACATTGAAAAATAAGAAAACAATAAATATATAAAATTTATTATGCAAAAGAGAATTAAATAAATAAATAAAATAAGCTCAAAATCTTGCACCCCCCCTCTCATAAAAATATGTTCCGGAGTCCCTGGTCACAGCCACACCTGTCATATTCACAGCACTTTGAGTGCATTGCTAAAAAGAGCAATGGAAAGACAGCATGGTGGCAGGCTTAGAACTCAGCACATTGGACAACGGGCAATTTTTAGCACCATCGCACATAGCCGACCTTTGAAATATCTTCATAAATGGTTAGTGTTTAAAATATCTGCGTCATGACTATCATTTTTGCAGCGATAGCTACATTACGTTAGCATTCCGGGCCTTTGGCGTGGCGGCCATGGTTCAAACACGTGGTTCGTCACTTGGTTGGTCACGGGACCAAGTTCCACTCGGCCAGCTGCAGCTATCGCGTCACTCCAGGTTTAACGAGAGCTAAATCACCGCCATTTTTTTTGTACATTGCAGAAACATGCATTTTGCTTGGCGCTTTTTACCTGATAACCCCCCCCCCCCCCCCCTATCGTACACACGTTTTATCTGACGAATCAAAGGGAAAGCCACGCTATATTTGAGGACAGCAGGAATTGCTGTCGCATTCACGTAGTGAACCACACGTACCGGCGGTGTTAAGCATCTGTGAGGCTACTTAACCTTTAAAAATATGAACACAAAAGAGGCCACCAGCATATATTCGTCGTGACAGATATCACAACACTTTTTGTATCAGATGCCACGTGATTCCACCATCACTGGCCCGCCTTGCTCTCCCTCACCTAAAGTCGTAAACCCTTTCCCCTCCCAAGATATAAAACTGCGAACGTCGTCACCTGGGTGGTATTTTTCCAGGCTGCGTCGAACCATTCCTGACAACGTAGCAACGCCTCGACTTCCGCCTGTTGCACCGAAGGCTTAACCTGCGAAATTACGTTCTTATATGCCATGGCCGCCGAAGATATGCAGGAACTGCGCTCAGTGCTAGGAAGCGTCAGTCCCGAAGAACTGTTGTGTATTGCTGACGCGGACATACCCGGTCTTCCAGACCTGTACGCCCTACCTCTGTGCACCGTGGCGAGCGAGATATACGAGGCTGTGTGGAACGTCCGGAGGGAAGAAAGGCGATTAAACTATATTGCGCGGATCCGCTGCCGATTGATGCACCTGCAGAAAATCCGTGGGTGGAAGTTCTACCGCCAGGACAAACCGCCGACGAAAGAACTTTGCATCTCGATGATGTCTGACATCGAGTCGTCCCTGAGACCATTCCTCAGTTACACCAAGGCAGCAGCCACGTATTCTTGGACCGAGCGCGAGGATGGCCTCTATGCTTGCTTTTTGACAAAAGAGAGCTCGCAACGGTCTGTGAAACGAAATGCCGTCCACGTAATCATTTGGACCACACAACTGCTGATGGCTACCCAGACTCCGAATGAGAGCATTGAAAGGCGAGTACAGGAGGCTGTTCGCTCCGCGCTCGGCGGAAACTCTGTGTGTATCCATGTGAATGCTAATGGCGATCTCGAAGAGGGCGTACGAAACGCTCTTAATACACTGCGCCTGGCTTGGGACCATCGAGAAAATAACCTGCGCATCAGGACTCAACAGCCACAAGGGGAATCGGTGACTGCTTGCCAAGCTGAACTGTCTTCCCATCCGGAAGAAATAGGTCAGTGCCATCGCCATTACGGCACCATTTTTCAGGAACATAAGCTCTCAATTCGTGTGCTCTTGTTACCAATCAGTGAAAGGGTTCATTATGCAGCAGAGTTTAGTTTTTGATAAATTGGGCTGAGCACTGTAATACCCGAATCGCGCGTAATCACGCTCATGTCTCTTTCTCTAATTTTAACAGAGATTTACCACGTTAAACACCCCACGGAAAAGAATTTAATACGAAACAAACACCATAGCATAGAGTGCCGAAAAGTTCTGGTGTTGCACGGTGACAATAAATGAAAGATTACACCTTACCTACTCTACTGTGCGCACACAGAGCGTGCAGATGTATCATTCTTGAGGTTAAAGCACACTTTTAACCGTGCCTTAATCGCTGTGTTCATTCCTCGGAAATGTTTGCTTGCTCTAAGCTATTAGCCAGCACAAGATTATTCTGATTGGTTTTGGACTACCGACCTCTTGAGGCCTACAATTCATGTGGTCGATAAGTACTTACTTGGAGAATTTTGCTTTTCTCTGTAACTAAACTAAGCAAACACCGAGGCGGTGGTATTCGTCTTGCAGTGGGTGTCGCATCAAGAAAACTATAATAGGTTTCGAGTGCTTATTCATAAAGTGTTTTTTCTTCCGCAGATTATCAGTGAACGTTGTCCGCACAATTTGTTGGCCCTTGCTTAAGATTTTTCGTTGCTTACATAATACTTAACCAACTTGCAGAGCTGATCCTCCTGCCATGATGTGACTGTTGACGGATTTTAAAGATATTAAAAATGAATAAGAAGTGACTGTCCCGTCCGTTTTTCTTCTTTTTTTCTTTTTGACTCTCGCCATCAGCTTGCTGGCCCGCTGATTCTTGAGAACTCTTGCCCTGCCACATTATTTTTCTCTGAAATGCGTGCAGGCTTTTAAAATGTCAGGGTTACTTTAAAATTCTGCTTATGGCTGGTATCATCCGGTGGTTCAAGAGTGCCTTTACTGATCTTTTATATGCGCTTTCAGTATACCAAACACAACTACAGTCTTTTCCGCGATGCCGCTCTTTGTTTCCTGTGGCTGTGAATAGTGAGAGTGGTGTTGCTTCTGCCAGCTCTTCATATCTATTTGTTCACCGTGGACCATACGCGGTCCCGTTGAGGCCTTTTCGCAAAATTAAATGTCCTGTCAGGTGCGAAACATTGGCTTCCCCATATCGCTTCCCCGCGATGCGAAAACAAGTGCATAGCCAGGCGGTTAGTAGGGCTGCATCGATCTGAAAGGCGTCAAAACGGGCCCGTCGTAGGCATGTGCGGTTCGCGGCCAGCCGGCCCGCGCGGAAGAGATGGCAATGGGGAACCTGCGCTGCCAAGGTGGCATTGCAATTGTTTCATTCGGTGGCTCAAAACTGCTTTTGTCAGCCGCTTGTTCCGCTGCAAACGCGAGAACACATTCTGCGCAATTAGATGCCCGCGTTTGGCTGACAGCATTCACTGCCTAGCTTCTCTCGGCGTAGCCCAGATAGCTGACGCACGGCACGTGCGCCTTCGCCAGAGCGCGGAGGCTCACGCCAATAAGCGCCTGAAGGTGGCGCGGAAAAGTACTAATAGCACTACCAAGAACTGCTTGCTCTTTTCGCTAGGCAGTGTGTTATGGCGCTGCAATCGGCGCCGCAAACTTCAGCACAAGTTCCCCATAGGAATAAAATGCGCCAGTGTAAAGCGATATTTGCCGACAGCTTTTTGTAGTTCCTAATGTGGCGTTCGCTTATGTCATTAGGTGCCGTCCTCTATGCGGACAACGTCAACTGTAGGAACAATTTTTCACGCCGCTTGGCGCAGAGGACGCCACTAATACGTGCTGTGGCGGGCAGTAGTGTATGTATTGCATTTTGCTCTTCGTTTTCCACGTTTCGCCAACGTCACCCACAGCACAGAACCAGAAATTGTGGCGTTAAAAGCTATCACTGAGACAACTTTTAGGCTATCTCTGTGAGCCTGTGTCCCGGAAACAGCAGCGAAAGTTCAGTGGCGCTGATAGACGCTGAAGGTCTGACGGACGCCAATATGCAAGCTTCTCATTGAACCAGACACGCACGCTCTACCTCTCCGTCAAAGCCTCTGCCATGTGTGCGCCAAAAAAAACCACAATCCAGCCGAGAACACGTGAAAGAAATGCTTCGCGACTACGTTATTCAGCCATCAAACAGCCCATGGACGGCAACGGTTGTTCTAAAGAAGAACAAAGACGCCGCACTTCGATTCTGTGTCGATTGCCGGCGCTTAAACAACATAGCAAAAAAGGACGTCTAATCCTTTCTCCGGCATCGATGACTCACTGGACCGGTCCTGTAATGCAAAAAAAATTCAAATCGATGCACCTCAAGAGCGGCTACTGGCGAATTGAGGCCGATGAATGAGATCGCGAGACCACATTAGTTATTCCGGATGGTCTCTTCGAGTTCCAGGTGATGCCATTCGGTCATTTTTCGTCACCAGCGAGAGATGGATATAGTGCTGGCAGGCCTCAGGTAGTAAATTTCTAAGCCACATCGTTAGCAAAGAGGAAGTGTGCCCAAACCTTTAGAAAACAGCTCCTATCGCCGTTTTCACCGCCGGCCGGTGATAAAGTTGCGCGCAGATTTGTAGGACTGTGCGGGTATTACCGACGCGCAGTGGCTTGTCCGAAACTGTACTGGTTTCTGTAATATATGCAACCGCTGCCTGCTGATACCTGTAAATAAGAGCGTGGCCAGCTACAATGTCAAAGCGTGGCAGCAGTAATTGTCTATCATCTCGGCTTAGCCTATCATTTTGTGACAACAACCCTGAATAATAATCCCTCGAGTCGTATCTTATATTTAAACATTACTCCCTCATAAATGTTTCGTTAACAATATACTTCAATCATTGAGGACTCGCGGAAGCAGATATGATAGCGATGGGTGTGATCGCCTTTACATGTGCATCGTTCGCAAAGGATAGCTCAAGGATCGATACAAATGTAATCTTTGTTTTTCGGATTGTGGCCTTTGACGAAAGCATTCTGTCATTTTCTTCCTCTATAGACGACACCGGACAAGACGAGGCAGCTGAAGGCCCACCGATCAGCGGTAGCGGTCGAAGGAGTTCGCGTCTAGAGAGGTCCTCAGACACAGATGGCGCGAGTCGCACACGCGGGATACAAAGAACTGGTGCTCGTGGAAACGTATTTGCTGGAGCTTCAACAGGTAAGCCGTATTTGCTTTGGAGGTGCAAATATTTTGTGTAACTGCGTTTATCAGCTCTACGATCGGTTGTCATCATCACGGCTCACCAACATAAGTAACAAGCTTGTGCGAAGCCGCACCGTTAATGCGCCCACCGCCTCTGGCTCAGAGGAGAGCAACCAGTGTCCTTGGCGCCACAGAAACTCCCTTACGGGCACCGTGCGCTAGCTCAATTATCCTACTAAGTTTTAAGTATCCAAAATGGCACTAATGGTTACAAAATGATGCTAAAATAGCTTGTTGGAGTAAGAGTAACGTATAATTAAGTGCTAACGGGCACGGCCAAAACAAATAAAATGCACTAAGAGCGTAATCTCATAATTAGTTTATTAGAAAGATAGATGTAAACCATAAAAGAACAACAAGCACATAAACATTTTACAAAAACCGATGTACAACAAAGATTAGCAGGAAAACGGATAAAAAGACATGCTCCGGTGATAGGCCGGATGTGTAAGCGTGCTTCTGGAAAAGAAAGTTTGTTACCCGTCAAATAAGCAGAAGCACCCCTTCATGTAGCTAATACTAAAGATTTATGTGAGAAAAGCTCTTATAACTGCCCTTTTTGGTGCGTGCGTTCTTACTTCGCCCCCCGGTTTCCCCAAAGAGCAGGTGGTTTGAGTTATTAGCTTTCCCTACAGACAAAAGAAACTAAGTGAGAAAGCGCTGGAGAGTGCATTTCTTTTCTTCTGTCGGCGTCTCTTTTTAGTACAAGCATAAAGCTGTGTCTATTGATGGAAGGGGAGCATAGGATAGGCAGGATGGAAGTCACCACTATGCCCGATTGTGAGTCTGCTGCTCGAATCATCGCCGCTAAAGGAGGAGGGGGGAGGTAGTGGCCTAGACGCGAAGGAAGCGTCTCTCATCCTGCCTTACAAGCATGAGATCTCAAGCATGATGTGGCGCATAAGTTTGAGCAGTAATTTCAGACACTGTACATAAGTCCCAGAAGTGCTGTAATAGGATGTGGAAAGAACTTTTTTGTGGCAGCATGCTGCGATGAACTATCCCGCGCCCACATTACTAATCGCAGATACACTTACTTCTAACATGCTAATTTATCCCTGCAAAGTCCCCTTAAACCTTACAGTTATCTTCGATTAGGTTTCGTATGTCTTATACTGAAGATTTCGCCTTCACGTATGTTGCATACATACGCTTTGCTGCCACGCAATTGCGTGACAGATTCGCTTATTTTCCGCTTAGACTTTCGCAGTTGGTCGGTGGTTGCTTTTTTCAATAACACGAATTTACAGGTTCTCTGCAGATCATAATAGATTTCAAGAATGTACTGTCGTGATCAAGATATTACGGGACACACTTTTTCAGAAAAAAAATTCATTGCAGCTTACCTCGCTGCTCAGTAGCATGGAATACTTAGCAGCAGATAGAGTGTGCGTGAATCTTCATGCTTTCATGCATATCAGGGGCCTGGATTAGGTTACTGCTCTGAAATAATTGTTTTCCCGCTCACTCGCATGCTGTAAACTTTTGACCCCGATAGTACATAGCTATATATATGATCCGTCTATGATAATGTTCTAGATGAGTAAATTTAGCTAGAAACTGTCTGGTAATGCTTGTAGCATTGTTGATAATTTTGTTTTGGCTTGAAAAGTTTTTGCTCCAACTTCTTTACGAACTTTTTCATAATCTAATCTCAGCAATCGATGATCTGCGAACGCATTGCGGTCAGGCCGCTAGGAACGGAGTGTACTTAAAAGTGGTCTTAGGTTTTGTTCGCACTTTTTTCATGTATATGATACCTATAAATCATTGCCTAAGCGTTAACTGTCACATTATTCGAGATAGTTAATTTAACTAAGCAAGAATTTTAATCGTGCATCACTACGCATATGTAAACGCATATGCTCTTAGTGTTCAATTTCAAAGATGTTGTGTCACAGAAAACGCACTGCACATCGTTGAAGCTGCAGCTCCTTCGCAATGATTGCGAGATTACATCTGGGTGATACTATGTACGAAGTTTTTTCACAGGGCATCATATGAGAGTTGTATGATTTCTTCCTAGGTCTTTAGTGTAAAAAGACAGCACACGTTTACAGGCCCTTGTTCGAACATGCTAATAAAAGTTCGAGACTCATTAAACGGATTCAGAACGATAACATCTTTTTAATCATATTGGTGGTTACTGAAAAAGCAAATTAAACAGTATCAGAATTTTCTTTCAAGAAATATAGCCAAAAACCAGACTGCTTATGCAAGATATATTTTTGTCCAGTCACAATACGCAAAGATACGCGGTACCTTGTGCTGCGCAAACAATTGCTGATAATTCTATTTGTCTTTTTGTCGAACACTGCTTGGCTTCCGTTTCTTCATTGTGGATCTACTTTTGCAGCTCGTATCGAGGGGGGGAACTCACAAACAGAAGATAGAAGTACGCCCAACAGTTCGGCTGATCCTTAGACAGCGCAAGAAGAATGGGCAGCCAAGCGACTACTTATTTTCTGGAAGTGCGGACAATTCTTTCCAGGTGCAGCGTTGCCGCTTCAGAAGAGTATTACAAATCTGCCTGTAAACCGAAGAACTTCTGTCCCTGCTGTGCAGTGCAGCTCATCAACTGCGTCACTCTACTATGGCACATTCCCCTTTACAAGACAACGTGAAGGCTTGAGATTTCTGTCATCAACGCGTGTAGTGAAAAATTTGTGCATGTCTAGGATTCTAGCGGGTGGGGTTGTCCCCACTGTTATGTGCGGCTTATGCATGGCTATAACCTTTATCACCACTCTGTGGGTAGAAAAGAGCTGTGGTAGTGACAGCCCTTTTGGTGCTGGGTGGGAGTGAAGGGCTTGAATTTTTCAAGAAATTCTCTAATTATGCAGTTTCGTCTGTGCGCAGTTCATGTATTAACGTTTATTGCCATTGCAGCCCCGCACTCCTTTGCAAATTTAAAAGTTCACATTGGAATTATTTGTCGTAGATTGCGCCAGCTAGCGAGAAACTTGTGTATACAGACATAAGTTCGAAGACAATCCTCTGCAGGTGCTTCGTGAATTATGACACCATTGAAAACGTTTTAATCATTTTGCCCGGAAATTAAGAACTCACCTATTGTAGTACAAACGTCTGATAAATGCTCGGGTCGCTATGATTACTTCGTAAATCATTATTCTTCGCCATATATTAGCTTCGTAACACTGCTTCCACCGCCTTTGCCATGCTATGTATTCCACGCACCGAATCTAAATACAGCGCTCCGATGCGCTTCAAACCTAGTTGTTTCGTCGTGCGTAGTAGGCTTCTGTTGTCTTCTCAAAACAGCTATAAACACCCATCGCTGGGGTCTTTGCGCCTCTAGAAGCAAAAGGCTGAGCACACTCGGCGAATGGTTAATGGAAATTAAATAGACGGTCTGATCGTTATTTCGCTGCGCTGTGTTAAATGCTACGAGCTCTAATGCGAATGCCGAGCTCTACAAGGCATTTTATTTTCAAATTTTAAAGCTGACTCACAGGCAAATGAGCTCTTCAACCAATAAAATATGTCGAGGGGCGAAATGGCTGCATTTGCATCTGAAGACTAGGTATAGTGGGGATAGTTCTAGTTGCTGTAATCGTATTTTTTTTGTTCGCATGTCAACGACATGCTCTGAGTGTCCGCTTTAACTGAAAGTGCTGTTGGTTGCTGCCTTCAGCTGTCAGAAACTTGTTCTAAGGTAGCGGAACTTTCAGAGAAAAGAACAAATGATCTTACCGTTTTAAATTCGGTTTTCAGAGCAAATATTTATATGGCTTTGCCGTAAATAGGCTCTAAATTGGGATAGAAACGAGTTTTAACAAGCACATTTTTAATTTCTTCATGGCAGGAATTTTAGCTCTTTCCAGTTTGTCGTGCGTAATACACCTAATCTGCACGCCGAACCAGCACGACGAATCTGTGATCGGTATCGCGCTGCGCTCGCTGCAAAAGGTAATGTGCTATAATGGGAAGTTTTAGAGGAGGGGCTCCTATCGGTTAAGGCGAGAACAAATTCGCGGCATGCCAGTGTGCATACGCACAACAAAAAATCGAGGAGTGTTGTTTTGCGCTTGCGGCCTGGTGCCCTGTTTTTAAATCACGTACCCCTTACCGATAGGCTCTCTTTATCCTAACGCTGTCTAGTATGGATGCTCTGCCTTAGTGTGACACGGTTTATGTGACACTCACCGTCACCGTTCATGAGATACTTATATTTTCCCACAACATTTTACTGCATATTATCGCGACAATGTTTATAGGAATCACTGTATAGAGAGCATTGCGCATGGATGAGTGATGTTTCGAATATTTTACAAGATGCCCTATCTGCAACCTCACGAAATCCTGAACTTTTTAGTAAGCTTTTATTAAACGTATGCTATCTCCACGTTTTGTGTTTTTATTATATCTTTGGGATCGGCTGGTCACTTCGTTTTTCATGTTCACTCGTTCCTTCTAGACGAATGGCACTGCCTTCTGCCAATCACGAATGCATCTTTTCAGTTTTCTGTGAACATTATGTCGGTCTATTGTATTCTCATTGCGTCAAGACTGGAAGGCGGCAGAGCTTTGGATGAAGGGTTGCTTGCTTACCTTCTTAGAGACTGAGGTGACTCCTGGACGTCGCGGCTATACTGCGTAGCGTACTTAATCATTTCCAGTTGCGATGGAGGTTTTCAAAGTCGAAGACTTAGCCCCAAATTCCAGAAACAGCGGAGCGCTGCGAAATTCATCGTGCCTCTCCGATCGGGTCGTGAAATGCGTAATAAAAGTACTTTCGCATCACCCTGACGAGTGGTTCATAAGAAAAGATTTGTGACAAAAGAAAACTTCCTAATCTTGGAAAGAACAGAGAAACCTCTGTTGCAAGTTTTCCCACTGACTCCACTGTTGTTTTGCAGACGCTGCTCATGCCACTGCTTCGCTTGTTTTCGTGGTACAGGTATGATCCTGGCATTCGCAGTCGAAAAACAGTTGAAAGTCTCCTGTCCTGTTAATTACACAATTTTTGGAGTACGGTAAAAATAGATTCAAGACGATAAAGGGGATGGTTTCCAAATCACGCGTAGTGGGTGCGGAGTTACACCGCTCAGCTACTCGTACGGAGTTTCCCGTTGTAAACGCGGACGCGGTGGCTGCGTTTTATGCAATGGTTCAAGGAGCTCGCTGTTGCTAAATTCCCTCATGGTGGCGTCTCGTGTCACAGGCGGTCGTGGTGTGATATAAAAAGTAAACACAATTCACCGCAATCAGTAACTGATCCGGAGGCGGTGCGAACAAATTAGTTGCGCCGCAGTCTTCCATTCCCTGTTAAACTGCTAGTGTCCGCTTCCTCCGCCCTGCACAGATCGATCGGCATGACAACAGATGCCACAGAGTCACTGGCCTGTACTTCCAGAGGCACTGCTTCTACAGGCGAGCAACAGGCACGATAGGCTCACCCCACCCACCACCAACCCCTCTTACTCTCACCTCAAAAGCCCCTTTAATTCCGAAACCACGGTTTCACTTCCACCCAATCATAGCCCGTCTGCTACTCAGCACTCGAACAATACATTCAAACACAAGAGCGAGTCCAGTTTTCTTGGGAAAAACATTTGAAAATTGGGAAATTGTAAGACACTCTTTTGGAAGTCTTGAAGGTAGTGGTCCATTACTCTTATATGTAAGAAAAGATTATTGTGTAGTGTTTCCAGCGATCGAACCAAGCAGTTAAGACTGCCACAAAAAACCAATGGGGAACGCTTTTGGAATAGCAAAAACGTGAAAAGAAAAAATACAAGACTGCCATCTGGTGTTATGCGGATATATTGATTGTTAAAGTGAAATCTTTCATTACACAAAAATTGTGTTCATAAACTGTCTCGCACTAAAATTCTTTTGTCCGGGATTGCTGGCTTAGAATTGTCGCGCGGAACAACTCGTCAGTATGAAGAAACTGCCATAACAATCGCAACTTTTGTAAACCTTGATGAACCAAAATGATTGTGGGACTATAACAAAAATGAAATATAAAACGCCCCTCCCCGTACCACTAAAAATAACGGGCTTAACCATGATGGACAGAATGGAAAGGCTAGAGGTGCTGGTGAATGGACGCATTGAAAAATATGAAGCCACAATTTTCCACACATTTGAACTTACCACCCACAGTGGGCCGCCGCGGTGGCTCACTAATCCTGATGATCGGCTGCTGACCCGAAAAAAGCTATTGCGATCGCGGCCACGGCGGTAGAGTTTGGATAGGGCAAAATTCTAGAGGCCCAAAAACTGTGCCATATGAGTGCACGTTAAGGAACACCAAAAAGTCGAAATTTCTGGAGCTTTTCACTACGGATACCCTCATAGCCTGAGTCGCCTGAGGATTTTAAACCCCTATAAACCTTCCATGATCTTCCCCGCTGGAAGGGCATTACACAAACAACTGCATATCCCTCTATCGCCAACACCCACCCGCACCCTGGCCTCTAAGCTCGATCCACATCACAACAGACCCGAGAACTAGTACGAGTACACAGACGCCACAACAGCCTGGACCCGCAGTTGAACCAGACGATTTAGTTTTGCAATGGAACTCGAGAAGCATACGCCGAAAGCAAGTTCAACTCAACCTCTACATTGCGCACACCCCAATTCATCTCACATCATTGCCCTGCAAGAAACAGCAACCACCAATATAATTATTAAAGCTTGCCAAGTGGCAGCTTCCACACCTCGCACAGGCTTCTTCATTCTAAACACCTTAACGGCTACCGACCGCACACCAAAAGAAGCCCCGTCTATTGCTGCGCAGTTTTCGACTATCCAATTCATCTCCATGACTCAAACAAATGACCTCACTACAGTCAACTTTTGTAGCCTCCATAAAGATGATGCTAAAAATATCCCAGGAATATTGCGCTACTTTACCAGGTCCAAGATCTAAGTCATCGGAAGCTTTAACGCCTGCCACACTTTATAGGGTTACCTATACAACACTCCTACAAGCACCATCGTCTCTACCACCACGTACGTGCCTAATAACCGGCCAAACCGCACCCACAAGAATCGGCGCAGTTGTTACCAGGGACACTACCCCCTTGGTGACGTCGCATGGTGTCCCAGCAGATAACCTCAACTTCTCACAAATTGAAACAGACAGCGCACCTATCTTCCGGGAGACCAAGAAGCGCACCCTCTTCCCCCGCCCTTTCTGTCCTACGAAAGCTAACTAAACTAACAGGAGCGAGCTATCTATACACACCACTAGCAGACAAGTCGGGAACATACCCATGGCATCCTCAGGTAGAGCCACACCTCTCACATGTATGGTAAGCCCGACAAGTTGTCCTTCGACGCTAGCGTCGACAACGAGTGAAACGCGAACTCCGCCTCCGCAAAGCGGCCTCACGCAGCCATGGCCTGTCGGAAAGGAAGGCCCCAAATATAAAAGATGCCATCATCACCAGCCGCTTGTCTAATCCCGTTCCTTATCACTTGTTCATTGAAGCGCAGTACGACAAACCTCCAGTTCTTAGTAGACAAACGACCATCTCAGGACTCAGCCTGACACAGTCGCTTAGCACAAACCACATACTCGAAAAAAGAATCTAAAATACTGTGCCAGAGCTACTCGAAGCCCTTCGAAGCATCCAGATACATCAACTAACTTGCACAAAAATCCGGCCGACATCTTCTTCGGCATTTTCACCTGTCCATTACGTCCTGCTCACCTGCCCCCAACTAAGAAATCATCCCACCTGATACCCAGAATCAACTGCGCATGAGACCTCTACGTAGGATTATGATCCAGGAGCTACATGCATGCACATTACAGGAAAGAGCTGAGTATTACATAAAACACAAGAGGCAGACACGACATTGTATATGTTGACGCTGTTCAACACACCCTACCAGGCTATTAAACCGCTGTATTATAAAATCGGGTCCGCAACTTCCCTCGAAGCCAACCACTCTTCTGAGGATAAGCACTCAACCAAAGCCTTGGCGCTCATACGCGCCAGAAATTATCCCAACATCAGGAAAATCTGTGCCGATTTACAAGCTGTGTAATGTCAATATCAGCAAAGCATTATCACTTCAATCGCCGCACGCATTCTCACATCAGGGCACACGCTTAGCCAAGAAGTAACGCTCGCGTGGGTTTCTTTTCATCCCTCAAATTCCGCTAATCAATTAGCACGTCCATGCGCTCGCCTGAGAACTATTTCCACTAGACCCGGAAGATTGCAGACTCGGAACCACAAAGGAAACCTCGTGGGCTCTTTTCACGTACTACGAAAACACAACTCATTGCAAAAAAAAAAACAAAAACATGGCTTCACCACCCCATTACTTCATTATACATTTGAATCAGAATACAGTATGGTCTGGAGGCAACTGCAGGCACATTGCTACACCTCACCCCACTTGCATTATTGCTACCACCATACCTTGGCCCTCTCAATCTGCTCAACATGTGAGGCCGCCAAATAAACCCTCATACAATATCTTAGGGAATGGCCCCAACCCTTGGCTGTTTCTCGCATTTCGAACCCATCCTCCTCCTCATGGGAGGTTGCTCAGCGAGTTTCTCATCCGGCTGGCCAAACATGGCTAGTGGACAGTTCTCTTCATGAAGGCCAGACCCGTGGACCCAAGGACAAGTAGGAGCCCATCCTTGAAAGCGTTTTGCTCTTTTGTTAAGATAAAGTCGTTGCCACCACTACCTTCTGAAGTAATTTGGATGTCGTCGTCTTCAATATCTTCCACTGACGCACGTAAATTCGAAAATATCGCGCGGATACTTGCACGTGAAGCAGAAATTTGAATATGTGATTTCTTACTTTGAACGAAATAAGTTTCAAGGAAGCACAATCTTGCGAGCATTCAGTGCTTGACTCAAAGAGGCTGGAGAGAGGAAATAAATAATAACTGGACAAAGCGCGTGCAGACATCTCCCAAGCGAGCAGTAAACCATACAAAGCGACAGGTGATCTGAGCCAAGAAAATGAAATTCGCCTGTGTTAATCAAAAATATTCCATTGTCACACGTAATCGGGGATAAACTGTTTCATTGCATTTTTGATCGCTTTTAGTTTATGCTTGACATATCACGTGCTGTTTAACACGCCGAGACATTAAAGTTCATGCGGCACATGAAAAATAAAGGAAAAAGTGTCTCTCTAAATATGAACAATATTTTTTTTATTTAACGTTCTAACTCACGGGTTCTGAGGAACACCGTACTGGAGGGCTACAGAAAATTTAGGCCACCTGTGGTTCTTCAACATGCGCCTGCATGGCAAACCACGCGGGGCTACTTTTGCTTGTTATCGTGTTTTTTCTCAAAGCAATAGATTGAGAACCACAGGTCTCAGTCCTTACGTACGACCGTTCCTGAGAAGGACGCAAGTGTAATAGGTGCCGATGAGGCATTTACTAATGAGATTCCGACGGTATTCAGTCTCATTTAAACGCGAAGATGCAGCCTCTATGCGACGCCCCCGATACAACCTCGTCTGAACCGCACTGGTTATGGACCTATGCTTTTATGCGCACAGATGACGACGCTGCGTTGGTAAATGCTGAAAGATTATTGAATTGGAGGCATGATGCTTAAAGCATTACTCATTACATATGTGCATTACCGAGAACGAAACTCAATATGCAGAGCTCGACTTCCAAACGAAATTTATGTGTAGTTCATTGCTTTTGTTAAATGGCTGAAAACTGACACCTGACTAGATATTGGAGACCTGTGAATTTATCTTTGCTTTGAGGGCACCATGCAAAGAATCAAAATTCTGTTCAATTATTGCGAGTGGCGGGCTTCGTAATACCGGCTATGAAAGATGTTACCGACTGACCTTCCCCTAGAACTTTGATGGAGTAATCTATCGTAGTGTACGGCATCGAAGAACACGCCGATGATATTACGAAACGCGACTGCTTTGCTGTGGTCTCATGCAGAATAGACCTTTTTTTATACAGGGAATGCCAAATACGCTTTGCAATGCATGAAAGTCATGGAATTGTTGCAAGTGAAAGCGGCTGCTTTAATGTCTTTTGTGCAATCCTGAACAAATGTCATTATATTAGAAAATATTTTTGCTTTTATTCTTATTTTATTTCTTATTCTTATTCTTATTATTTTTATTCTTATTCTTTTTTTATTTTTTTATTTTTATTAAGGCCGTTTATTCTCCAAGGTAATATCGGGTGTTGTTGTCAGTGTATACATAGCACCATGTTTGTTAACCAAACTATCACGAAGACTAAATCAATGTTTCCTATATATTTTCACGTGGCTCTGACGGTCACGTGGGGAGCAGACAAGAATGGGGCGTGGCTTCAGAGAAAAATCTTTGTTGAGCCAACTTGTGCCCCCAAATTATTCGAACAACACAGTGGCGGTGGAGATCATAATGGTGATTCTTTTCAGCCGTTCTCAATTTAACGAGAGCAGCGAACATTCAAGGTAAGAAGGTTTGAGAACTGACAACAATGTGGGACATTGTAGAAAAGGCTACGTGGTACTGTGATAGTCCCGGTAGGCATCTCGTGTAGTCCACAATGCTGTCACTCAGCCTATCTTGCACAACTCTATCAGCCATCCAAAATGGCGTCGATGGTAGGGCGCCACTCCGCTGGTGAGATCGGTCTACTTGAATGACGAGTTGTGCATTCAAGCTGTCAATGTTTATTACTCTAGAACGTAAAGTTGTGAGACTGCATGAGACGGCTAGTCCTCTTAATTTAAAGCTAAGGCTTGGAGAGAGCAGTAAAATTAAAAACGTAATGATCGAAGCACTTGAGAAAAATAGCGCAACTTATATAGAAAATATAAGAAAAAAAGGTCATCACGCAATTCGCATGCTCTTTGCATGGGGCTCTTGCAAGTGCAGCAGGATTTCAGCGCGGAATAATCGAAAATGTATCCTTCAAAATCCAATAATGTTAAACTCTTCGTTGCGCAACGCTTCTTTTGTAAATCCAGTGAGACTCAACGCATAAAAGCCGGTAGCTTCTAAAATTCAGGAAAAACAATGAAAGGGCAGTAAATTCGACAAAGGCCTTCGGGCGAGAGCCTACGACATTTACCGAGCCCAATTCTTAGCACTCGGCATTTGCTTTCCAATCCCGAGTCAATTGGGCTCCCTTGGGCCTGTAGAGGGTGCTTCTGCAGCACATTGATGCTTATTGCGGATGAGCCTCCACGTTGCAACTTGAGGGGAAGATGGCCAGTGGCACCAGGGAAAGATAAAGAGAGAATAAATTACTTGGAACGAGTGATATTAACTGAGGCGAAAAAAAGCGTATCAACCGATACGGATTAGAAAAGCAAAGTGGCCGGGAATGGAATGGCGCAATTGAGCTTGTGGGGGGTAGGAACGCCTAGAACCGCGCAATAGGAGGGAAAATAAAAACAAATGTCGTCGAAAAGTGTTTCTGAACTGTAAACGCAGGCTCGCTCACTTCGCCTAAAGCGACGGGAGGAGCCACTTGTTGCGAAAGCAAGAGAGCTAATGCATTAGAGAAAGCATGCGTAAAAGGGGAGCATCTACTAAGTACTCTAAATGTCGCGTTTTCTGGCCTTTTACTCTATTTACTGCTCGTTTCGGATTGCGACACGCCTAGGCGGCGTTCGCTGGGCTAACATCTGGATGGTGAAAATGCTGGTTCTGTGCTGTGTAGTTTAACGCGATTTGTAGGTGATCGTTTCAGGCTTAACCTTAACGAATTAAAGTCCTCTCAAATGATTTATTTTCGCATTAGGACCGCAATCGATACATTATCTTAAAGAGCCCAGAAGATTCCTCTATACATAACCGCAAAGTTTGTTGCAGCGAAAGTGACCATCATGCCAGGAAATCTCTGCTGACTCGTTTTGGACGCAACAAAATATTATTATCATTGTCATCGTCATCAGCCTTACTACGCCCACTGCAGGGCAAAGGCTTCTCCCATTCTTATTCTTCTAGTTATTTCTAACTCACGATACTTATCAGCGGTCAATACCTGCCGTAAGTAGACGTATTCCCTTACCACTTCCACCACCTCGCTGCCAATTGTGAACTTCTGTTCTCTTGCCAGACTGGTGAACATTTTTTTTTGTTTTTTGCACGTGAATGTTAAGACCTGCCGTTCTGCTCAGCCTCTCTAACTCATTGATCATGAGTTGCAGTACATCTCCTGAGTGACTCAGCAAGGCCACATCATCAGCGAATAGAAGATTATTTAGGCATTCTCCAACAACTCTTATCCCCAACTGTTACCAGTTCAGGCCACAAAATAGCTCCCGTAAAGAGGCGGCGAATAGCATTGGTGAGATCGTGCCTCCCTGCGTGACGCCCTTTTTTATTGGAATTTTTTTGCTGACTTTATGAAGGAATGCGGTCACATTCAAATCTCGCTGGATTGTACATTTCTCTCGCGTGAAGAAACGACCGAGATTTGTGTTGCCTTTCGCTCGCCAGGGATATGAAGCGATATTTGTAGCACCCTTTTAAAAACTTAATATGGTTCAGACATCAGTGCGTACGCATATTAGCAGTTACTCATATCACATAAGTTACTGATATCACATGCGAAGGCAAGATAACCGCTGGTCCTTAACAGGCAGATGAAGAGGCTTTAGAATGCGACGAGTTTAAAGTGGTAGAATGTGTGAAACTTGGAGGTAACGCATGCAAGGTATTTTTGTGCTAGGATTTTAAATGGTGACATAATCGCAGAATAAATCCGCATTGGTGGTCAGGCTTCTCTGCAGTACGCAGTGATGGGCAGAGGCCGTAACGATGACGTCACATGTGCGGCGCTGCATTTCCAGCTAATAAACGGTTTTTCAAGGAATTAAACCAACGCCGCCGACGGTGAAGCCCACGAAACATTGTTTGGCGCTGTTGGAAGGCTCACTGCAGCTTGTAGACGAAGGTAGCCCGCATTCCAAATTTCGGCAACAATGACGTCGTCACGAGTTTCCCGCACTTCTCTAACGTAGTGAGATAAAGTCTGACTATCGCTGTGGTTTTAATTGGCGATTACGTAACTATTTTAAATGCTGGCAAAAAAATACTTGGCATGCTTTACCTTGAAGCTTCATAGACTCTATTTCTCGAAGAACCTCAATTTCACAAAGAAACATCTCATCTTCCCTTTAAGGGTAACGGAGTAGATTCCAAGAGAAAGTAAGCGTAGCAGGGGGTGGCAGAAGGTTAGATGGGCGGATGAGATTAAGAAGTTTGCAGGCAAAGGGTGGATGAAGCTGGCAAAGGACATTGTTAATTGGACAGACATGGGAGAGGCTTTTGCCCTGCAGTGGGTGTTGTCAGGCTGATGATGATGATGATGTTGATGATGATGATGACTATGTTGATGATATCACAGAACTGGTGCGTGCACGTGCCGGGAAAAATATACTGCCGTCAACATATACGACTATAAGAAGTCCAAAGAAGGAGAACACTGCTTGAGATTGCCAACACGTGGTGGCCGATTGGAGCGGCCGTGCCTAGCAGAAAATAACTCTATTATTGATCCCAGAACCGGTAGCAAATTCCGAATAAAGTATTTTGCGATGCCTATGCACGTTCAACAACTGCAGGTGGTCCAAATTATCTGGAGCCCTCCACTGCCGTGTCCGTCATTGCCTGAGTCGCTTTGAGGCGTTAAACTCCAGAAAAACACACAAAATGCATAAAGATTTATACCTCCTAGACGATTTTGTGCTACAAGGGCGCAAGGCACCCTCCTGAGAACAAAATCGGACGTAAAGCATGGTGTCCGCTTCAGTGAAAAACTGTTGCGCTTCGGAAACACAGCAAATATTGAAGCCACGACATCGAAAAGTAGAAATAAATAGGCAACATGTCCGTGGCAAACAGCAATCAGAACAGGCAATGCTGAACGAAAAGCTGGGCGAGATGGTTAATACCCATATTGCTGCTTTTTAGAAGAGGGATTAGTCGGGCTGGTTGTGGCATATTGATATAGATCGATTGAGTAGCGCCAGCAGACAGGACGGAAGAGAACTTTAAACAAGCGCTACCCTATTAGTCCTGTCTGTCAGCGCTGTTCTGTCGGTTCTCTCAATGCTGCTTTTAATGACATATCACAAAACAAATCAATTTTAATTTGGTTTTAATTTGGTTTCTTTAAAGTAAAAGTATGCGGCCTAGTAATGACACAGCGAACCGCATGAAGCTTTTCTCTGTTAATCTCTTATTGTACTCAAATTCATTTTAATGCATCCTTCGTTTTTACGATTGAATTTAGGTGAATGCAGTTCGTACTGGATAGCTTCGTGCAATGTATGCGTACGACAAGCAGTACTACAAATTAGTTTTGATAGGTCGCTAGCGCTTCACACACCTGCTACATACCTTTGAAGGCTAAAAAATAAAAAGAAATTACGCTGTTAAAACTCCAGAATGAAGCGCTCCATGCAGCAGTCGTCACCTTATCTTGTAATATTGCTCAAGTGCGGTGGGTCATCGTCCCCAGCCGTTTGTTTTCGTTTTGTTCTTATCTTTCACGCCATTATAATCTCCTTTTTCACATGGAGGTGGATGACATTGTAATATATCTCGTTCATCGTTATTTGTTCTTCCTGGATCTTTTCTATTTGGCTTTCACATCACCGCACTGAACAAAGCTTTACCAGAGAACAGAAAACGCTATGGGTTGGCAGCATGAACATTTCCGAGATAAAGCAGGCTCAGTACATCTGCGACAAATATGGAAGTGTTCGTGAGTCTAAAATTTACTTACTTGCATGACGCCTTATTCTCGCATTTTATTTCTGCCTGTTCACAACACATGGCACACTCTATGAAGCTTGATCTTTCTGCTCTTATTTTCAAGGTAGACTGAGAGGTCTTTTTTCTTTAATATCGATGATTGTAGGGGTTTTCTGTATGATGAACACAACGCAGAATATTTTTTGTTTTTTATTTCCCACTTTAACTTGAAACGTGGAGGCACATAAGTTGTCTGCACCATCTAATGTAGAAGAATGGAATACAGGACTTATTTCGGTGAACTTTCTTTTGGCCCTTGGTTGGTTGGTTGGTTGGTTGGTTGGTTGGTTGGTTGGTTGGTTGGTTGGTTGGTTGGTTGGTTGGTTGGTTGGTTGGTTGGTTGGTTGGTTGGTTGGTTGGTTGGTTGGTTGGTTGGTTGGTTGGTTGGTTGGTTGGTTGGTTGGTTGGTTGGTTGGTTGGTTGGTTGGTTGGTTGGTTGGTTGGTTGGTTGGTTGGTTGGTTGGTTGGTTGGTTGGTTGGTTGGTTGGTTGGTTGGTTGGTTGGTTGGTTGGTTGGTTGGTTGGTTGGTTGGTTGGTTGGTTGGTTGGTTGGTTGGTTGGTTGGTTGGTTGGTTGGTTGGTTGGTTGGTTGGTTGGTTGGTTGGTTGGTTGGTTGGTTGGTTGGTTGGTTGGTTGGTTGGTTGGTTGGTTGGTTGGTTGGTTGGTTGGTTGGTTGGTTGGTTGGTTGGTTGGTTGGTTGGTTGGTTGGTTGGTTGGTTGGTTGGTTGGTTGGTTGGTTGGTTGGTTGGTTGGTTGGTTGGTTGGTTGGTTGGTTGGTTGGTTGGTTGGTTGGTTGGTTGGTTGGTTGGTTGGTTGGTTGGTTGGTTGGTTGGTTGGTTGGTTGGTTGGTTGGTTGGTTGGTAACAACTCCATTTAAAAAATCCTGCGGAGCTTTCGCCGACGGGGCATTAGGTCTCCCACGTGGGGACGTCGAGGTGTTGCCTCGCCGTCGCCTCGCGGGCCTGCTGGACGGCCCATAGTTGGTCACGGAGGCTGGGGCTTCGCAAGGCAGCGCCCTACCGCGGCGGGAGGGTTCCGGAGTTAGCAGCGTCAGGGTTTTTGCTACAGTATCAGAGCATGTGGGGTAAAGTTGCTATAGCAGTGTGGCAAGTCTTGTATATGTTTTGGCTCTTTCAACTAAAAATATTTATCTTATTTCGCGTTCCAGGCATTGTCTCTCTCCCTAATTCTATCCACTTTCGACTCACTTCGTTCAAGGGCACTGCCATTAGGTTGTTGTCTCACGGAAGCACTGGTTCGTTGCCTGATGCTGCTTAAAGGCTTTGTTTATTGTGTTATAATGTCCGACATTGTGGTGTGACTAGGGGCGATGCATCCCAAGTGATGTGTTACCATAGCGCTTTGAAGTACGTTATGACGTGCCTGAAGGTCTCATTTAGAGCTCGTTCGTAGTGTTGCACCTATAGTCTGATACAACTTAAGTCTGCAGTGAAGCTCTGCCGACATTCAGGAGCGGCGCACAGAGTTCCTCCACGACAAAAAGAAGCCCGGTGTTAAAACTTTTTTCTGTCACCTAAACCAGAAGCTAATTACAAAAAAGAGGTCATAAGTTCTCGAATTTTCGCATCTGGATTGTTTAATAAAGTGGAACATTAAGAAAATTGATTTCGTTTAATTTGTGACTGGGTTGCGGAGTAATACACTAGGCCGCAGATTGTGGTCCAGAGTTAACTGCTGCTGTTTTTTTTAAAGTTGTATCCTACTATAGCTCCACGTCAACGCTCTTCTTCCTCAGGGGTGGCTGTCTTATGAGATGCCCAGCGTTCGCGCAGTCAGCTGTTGAATACCAGCATTCGCGTTGTGCTCTTTGCGCATTGCGTTTGCAGTCGTGCCCACATAGTGTTTATTTATTTATTTATTTATTTATTTATTTATTTATTTATTTATTTATTTATACAAAATATCCCTAAAGGCTCTCAATGTGAGGGTATTAAATGGGGGGGGGGGGGGCGGTACAGGCATGTAATCAAAAGAAAGAAAGAAATAAGGCAAAAATTCAAGAAACTACAAACAAAATCAGAAAATGGGATATGGATCCTTCGAATAAAAATACAAAACTGACATAACTAAACATGGAAGCATCAATGGCAAGAAACAGAAACATTAACAGAGCTGCAGACAGTAAACGTGATACAAGTTATGCAATGTCTATCCCCAATGGTATGAAAATAAAAACGCGAGAATCATCAATTACAGAAATAAAAGACACAAACCTAATGCATTGGTAAATTAAAAATGTACTAAAAGATGTTACCCACAAGTAGTGGCAGATATTAGTTAAAAAATTTTCTCCGGATTAGTGGTGGTAGGAACATCTGAAGGGAGAGCGTCCCAGTTGGTTATAGTGCGTGGAATGAATGAATGTGCATAGTTATATGTACGGCATGACAAGCGCTGAACTTTAAACGGATGGTCGCGGCGGTCGAAAAATGGAGGAAGGCAAAAAAAAGTCATTATGAAGCGTGGAGTTATAATACAGTTTATGAAAATGTGATAAGCGTGCAACTTTCAAAAGACACCAGCAATAAGGTTTCAGGGACTGCCAGGAGCACTGTACGTAGAATACACCGTCTCCGATTCATTGCTTAAACAGCGTGTTCCTTAATCTGTCCTTTTACCTGTATCCACCGCAAAGGTTTGCTTCATACAGCGTACGAACGACAAAGATAGTGCCCAAAATTTATTTTAAGGCCACCTTTTCAGACCAAGCACATGCAGCCTGTACCGAACACGCATACCACCGATCTACAATCGACTCTCGTTAAGCCACAGCCTTTGTTCCAATGAGGCAAGATAGTGACACCCGTCATCTTAAGACACGTTTCCTTTTCTATTCCCGGTGCGTGAGGCCAAATTGCATGCTCCGCCTCCGGCAACAGGAAAGCAGAATCTTCTAGCAGAGACGTCTGGGTAGAGCACTCAAGCTGCTTCACCGATTGAAATTAAACGTTTGCACTGTTGTGCTCATTCGAATTAGCATGCATCTTATAACCTCTGTTTTCATCAAGCGACCCCTGATAATACGTCCCTCCAATAGCAATATGCTAATTTCATTTTTCTCCTTCACGACCCTAGCTTTTTATTTTGCGAATAAGTGCTCGTTCTAGTAAGACAACTTAGCAGTTTACAAATTGCCGCCAGATGTTGCTTACACACTGTGAGCAGGGATCGGAACCAGGAATGCAGCAAGGAATGCATCTGCCCTGATGCCTCTGGCCGTAAGAAAACCTTCTGCGTCTTCGGCGATCTCGTCGTCTTCGTGGAGTGCTGTCTAGGTAAACTCAGCGCAATTCGCTGCTGCAATTAGCAAGACTTTTTTTGCATCACGACCCTTCTTGCGAGCGACCAAGATCTGCTTGCATGAACACAGTCCTTCGAAAAGTGGACTCCGTGTTTACGGACTGTAAGCTCTGTCAGCATTACCCATCAATGCAAAGCGACCTGCAATGACCGTTGTTAACCCTGCAATCTGTGTGACTCGAGATTTTTCTTTTTTCAAGCGATGTTTATTGCCTCAGGGCATAAAAACTATGAAGTGAGAGATGAGTAAGATGCTTCAATAAATGAAAAAAGTTGAGCTGGTCTGATGAAATCAAGAAGTGAAGATGATATGGACCCTGTGTCTATGCAATATATGAATCCGGATTGTCCGGTGAGAGTCCCACTGACGCCAGGTGCCGAATTCTTGTCGGTTTCAGCACCGGGCAGTCCCACAAAAGGTGGTGGATATCCGCCTCGCAGTCTCTGCTCTTGCAGACTGGACACCCGGGGCGGGGATATAAATTTTTGAAATGCGGCCATTTGCGTGTCACAGCTGGAGTTAGGGCAACCCCGACCCATATCCCCCGAAGTGCAACCTCCTCTGCACGGGTAAGACCACGGGGGAGGGTTACCGCACACGGGGGCATTAGAGCACGTGTGAGGCGCCGGAGGTGTTCCTTTCTTGTTAAAAGGAGGGTGGTGTAATCCAGATTGAAGACTCGAGGCAAAGACGAGGTTGGGGTCCAAAGGTGGGTAGCAGAATCTGCGTGGCTTTGTGCGCTCAGGAGTTCACGCGGGACCCACTCAATACGAATTTGTTGCGGGATGCGTGCCGCTAGACGATGGATGTCTTGGTTGATTTCTGGGGTGCGACTGACTCGTCGTAGTAGGCGTCTGACAGGAAGGGCGTCGGTCCGAATGACAATGCGGGCCGTGGGTAGCATGGGAACGGCGGCCACAGAGCAAAGTGCCTCTTGAACCGCAAGCATCTCCGCACAGAAGGAGGAAGGAGGTTCTGAGAGGCGAAACCTTGACGTTTTGTTCAGAGCAGGCTTGCAAGGACTGTAAAACTGCTGTTGTTTCGCAGGCCTGAATGCTTGCGTCAACGTGCATGACGATGGAGCCATGCAGCAGATTGGTGTCTTGCTGTATAATTCGTTCGCGAAACGACGATGCCGCGCGGGTAGATGATGGCCGACGTAGATCAGTTGGCTTGTGGTCGCTTAGCTGCACAAAACGCCAGGGAGGAAGAACAGGCGGGGGCGGTTGTAGAATGGAGTGCGATGAAGCATATGCCCTGAGCGCACACGCTGTGCGTGTAAACCTTGACTTTAGGCGGCGAGCATTGCGTCGTTGCTGCACCAGCTCATCTAGTGTTTTCAGCTGCGCATGTTCTTGGAGCGCCACGATCGAGGTAGTGCGGGGAAGGCAAGTGATGACCCTCATTGCATCTCGATTAACAGCTTCTAGACGGTCCCATTGAGCGAGCCCTCGTCAAATGCTGGAATTGGGCTCGGTAAGCGAGATTCGGTTGCCCAACCTCCCCACCAACTGTCGTGCAACATGAAAGCGGGCTCCGCCTGTTTTAGAAGCAATGCGTCTAATCAAACCGAACGCCTGGATTTCCTGCTTTTAGCCCGAGAAAAGCAAGCAGTACCTGTTCCTGACTCGTGTATCGTCAAGCCCAATATATTTACGGTCGAACTTTCTTGAATTGGAGTTCCGGGTAGATGGAGGCGGTTTGGTGTTGCAGCCAGTTTACGGCGCCCCCAGCGGTTGGCGACTGACATGAACGTGGTTTTGCTCACTTAAAGCTGCAAACCAATTGAAGGAGCAAAAGTCGACATAAAATCTATGGCTGATAGTAGGCCTGCTGCTTGAGTCATCAGGTCGTTGTGAGTGCTCCACACAGTTATGTCATCAGCATACAATAAGAACTTAATCTCGGAGACATCATGCAAGCGTCAAACAAGGGGGATAAAAGCAATATTAAATAATGTTGGCGATAACATCGATTACTGAGGAACTCCGCGAAGAGGCACGAAATATCCGAAGGCCTCAACACTGAGGCGTATGGCAAAGTATCGGCCTTCAAGGGAAGATTTAACAAAATTGCGCACTCTAACGGGGAAATTCAGCATGACAAGCGATTCCAGGATGGCAGCATGACTGATATTATCGTCCGCCTTTTCAACGTTCATGGCCAGTACAGTACGTACATTGCGGCTGTGAGTTGAGGCCAGAACTGCTGACGCCAAGACAGCCAGTTCATCTTCTGTACCTACGGACGTACGAAAACCAATTTGGGCGGGATGGTAGAAACCATGGCGCTCAAGCCATCATGACAGTCGTGTGGCAAGCATTTCTTCGGTAAGCTTGCCTAATGTTGGCGTAAGCGATATGGGCCGGAAATTTCTGAGATATAGGCCGGAATTTGTCTCGAGTTCTTCTGTTCATTATTAACGGGCGGTGCCAACAGGCTTATAGTAGCACAGGCCATCAGCACTTAGCACAGCTTGTTTAAGAGATAACTTGCTATCATTCACCAGCCAAAAGCGTTCTCTTTATTTAAGAGCGCAACTTGAAACTGAATCGATTTCGGATTATGTTGCGCAGTTGCAGAAATTGCTTCACAATAAATGCATGAATGTAACATTTCAGGTCCTGATTTCATTCACTTTGTTTCTTTTACATATAGGTTTGTGGATGACTGCTGCCTGGGTGATTAAATAGGTTCTTTTTAGCCGAAATTAGTAAACTTCAGGCCGGCCACTTTTCTTTTATTTGGTTCAATATGATGCGTCCTGTATGACAGTAAACAATACCTGTTTCCAAAATAGAGGATTGTGTTCTATTTCTTTTTTATTCCTCTGCAGGTTGAAGGTAGGTTTGCAGTTTCGCAGCTATATAGTTTTGATGTTACACATGTTTGTTTTAGCCTTTTATCCTTGCAAAATTTTGTTTTTTGAATACTCTCATTGCCCGCTGACAGCTCAGAGAGATGACCGTGGCGCCGTCTGGGTACTCGTTATATTTAGCGAGTTATTTGAATTTTTCACGGAAATAAATGCAATATTCAATAAGAATCGGGTGGTCCAACCAAAAAAAAAGATGGCTGAGGTGGCAGGGATCACAAGCTTAGAGAGTTAAAAGCTGCTTCGGATCTTTGGGCGGTTCTTCAAAAGACGCTGTTGTGACGGTCATGAACAACAAAGTCTAAATAATTTGCAGAACTCAAGCCTCTAACTCTACCAGACAAAATAAATGTGCACATTAAGCTATCTTCTCCACCCTTCATTACCAAGTAGATTTTCGGTTGCCTAGGTTGCACTGGAACCCGACGCGGTGTTCTAGTAGCTGAAAGGAATAATTATTATCTTTGCTGGCGTAATATTGCAACACGACCAGAGTCTGCTTCCTTTCGACGCTTGCTTCCTGGCCATCTCATTGTACGTAGGACACACACGCTGCCGTTATCATTTTGCAGGCGGCCGACTCGCTGATGGTACGACAGAAAAGCGCAAAATTACGCTAGGAATATTCGCAAAATCATTAGGCAGAAGAACATGTGACACGCCTTTGCCTGCTTTTGCGAATAGCGACAGCCGCCTGCCATTTGCTGCAGTTGGCTTGCCTTGCTTCAAGCGTTGTCGCAAGAATTAAGGGTTGGCGTCCAACGTAACGCAACCACATTCATTACTTTCCCGGAGTAATTTGAGAGCATATCCGCACAATTCGTCTCCCGACGGTGGCAAGTGTTTTTGTTACGAGAATATCTTTAATGGCCCTCCGGTTTTATTCAGCAGCGAAGAAAAATAAAGAGTTGCTCTTTATGACAAACATAACGGAAGCGAGCAGTCACAGAAAACATGAAGCATAGAAGAGATTTTTATTTTATTTTGTGGTTTTCATCAATTTAAGATTAATAAAAGCAGAAGAAGAAACAACCACATGCCGCCGGTTTTATATCTGTCGGCGGTAATGGCATCCTTTCTACATAAGATGCTGCTCGCTTTCTAGCCCCTCTGCGCTAACGAGCCCACAGAAAAATATGTTATAAAACCACTGTAGTAACCGATACGATAAAGCAATTGCAGCCACTGCCTTTACCACAATCGATCAAAGTTTTGAGTGAAATTTTTTTTTTACAATTTTTTCACGTAAAGACTTTTTCTAATCCTTTGTATATGTTAGGGGGATATTTTTGATTTCTCAGGAGCTTATTTTAGCTTGCTCATTACCAAGTTACAGAAACTGCTATCGCATAGCGCACGATCCTAGCAAGTTCATCATCATCATCATCATAAGCCTGTAAACACCCAATGTAGGTCAGAGGCCTTTCCCATGTCTCTCCAATTAACCCTGTCCTCCTAGCAAGTTGAGGACCCAAAAGTATGTTTCCAGCTTAGCTTATTGTTTCTTTACCACTCCACATATTACTGCGCTTCATTGTGGATTGTGCAACTTTGCTGGCATGTGGCTCCAATAAGGCGATAGAGGGGAACGCGCGCGTTCGCACGGGGAGTCAGACGTGCTGGTCGTCGGCTCCGGCGATTTTTCAGCCGGAGCAGCGGAAGTTTCCGCCTGACCCTAGCAAGATCATCCCCAACGTGCACCGAAAGCTGTCGGGAACATCTGGACACCAGTTTTTTCCAAGGTGGGCCCGGTTAAACCCCCTTTTCGGGCAACACATGGCCCGATCGGGCCGGTGGCGCGGCTAGGCCTAACGGCCGAACCGGTACCCGGCACATCGGGGCCTCTGGCCACAGACGCCAGTATGGCTGCTACGCAAATCTCCTGCCAAAGCTACGACCCCGAGAACATGCACTGGACAACGGTTAACCCAGCGGAAACAGACGGCCCAGTTTCGGCAACGGTTACCTCAGCGGCACCCGGAGGCCCAGATTCTGCAAGATTTCGCAGCGCCGCGTTGAACGCCGCAGTGCTGCGCCGAGCGCAAGACCAAGCCTTAAAGCCGGCGTCCGTTGACGCGGCCGGCGTTCACGCCAGAAACCAGCAGTCACCCGCCCCGCGCGCGGCGGGCCGCAGTCGGCGACTGCTCACGAAGTGGAAACCGCCTGTTATTCCCAAGCCTGCTCCAGACGACTACGTCGTCGTCATCAAGCCCCGGACCCACGTCTCGTTGTACGAGACTTTCCAGGAGACCGGCTACGGCCGGGCGTTCACGGCTCTCCTGGGTGCGCAACCCGCAACAGATCTTACCATAATACCGGTAAGAGAACAAAACCTCATTATTGTTCACACTGCGAAACCTGAGCTAGCCGACCGTATCATCGGCGAATTTGAACTTAATGGACCCGACGGGAAGGTCCCCCTTTTGGGGAACCTGCGCCAAGACGACAAGGACGTCTGCTACGGCGTCATTACTGTCCGTAACTCTGAAACTACGGACTCGCTCCGTACTAGGCTCCAATGGCGCTTCGGCACCATCGTGGAAGTGCGAAAATTTGGGACATCCAACAAAGCGAGACTGACTTTCGCCGGAACAGAGAAGCCACGTTTCGTGCACTACGACTCGGAGCTTGTACAAGTTAGGCCTTACCAGCGAACCATTCCAGCCTGCCGACATTGCGGTGTGGTCGGCCACCGCGTGGACGCCTGCCCCGGCCAGAGGCTGGACCGGTGCGGCCTGTGCGGACAGCAGGCTCTACTCGTTGAGGGGGTGCGGGCCCCTCACCAGTGCAACCCAAAGTGTTCAGTGTGCGGCGCGGCCCATGCCACGGGGGGCCCAGCGTGTACTGCAAAATATCGCGCTATCCAGCCCACGCAGGCCGAGCGCGGGCGTAAATCGAAGCGAAACCGACGCAAGCGTGGCAAGCGTCGCCCGGACAAGCTGAAGGCCAAGGCTGCCTACCAAGCCATGGACCAGCCTGTGAATTCCTCTACTGGGAGCCAAGGGAAACCTCCAGCTGCGCCACCGCCGCCTCAAGCCGGTGCAGCGAAGCCCCTCGGACCTCCCCAAAACGGCGGCTCCAAGACGTGGGCAAACGTTGTCAAGCAACACTCCCAGGTGAGCGGCGCCGGCAGGGCAGCTTCTCCCTTCGCTCCCCCTTCCCAATCCCAACAACGGCCAATCTCTGCCGAACAAAAAGAAATATCTGCTCTCCGCGAGCAGGTTGCAAATTTTCAAAAGCGCCTCGCAATAGCGGAGGCCCGCCAAAATTCCCCCAACCACACCTCTGCCTCACCCGCAGCAGAGGCAATGGAAAGCGACGCAACCCCTTCAGGACAGGCTGCGCATGCCCTCACGGCACTCGAGGCGAGAGTGAGCGCGCTCGAAACTCAAGTTAACAACAGAATATCCGCATTGGAAACGCAAATCAATGCCACACTTACGGCGGCACTCAACAAAATTAGCCACCTTGCGGCATCTATCCCGAACCTCATAACCGCTCAGTTCGCTCAACTCACCCGCGCTCCCAAGCGCGCTGGCCCGCTCAAAACCTCCGCAGGCCGGCAGCTTAAAGCGTCTAGGCGTCGAATCGCCGGAGAAGAAGAAGAGGTCCCCTGTGCCATCCTCAGTACAGAGAACGCTCCTCTCTTTGGAGCCACTGGCTCTCAAGCCTCCTCTCTCCAAACTCACAACTCTACCCTTGATCATGGCGGGCGCCCCTAGAAATAGGAAGCATCCGCGAAGCAATTCGATCCCTATTCAAATTGTACAGTGGAACTGTCGCGGATTCAAGGCACGCACAAAGCGAGCCGATCTACGCCTTTTCCTTACAACGTTCCCAGAATTACCTGCTGTGGTGGCCCTTCAGGAGCCAGGAAATGGCGCCACCCTTGCCAGTTACACGGTGTACCAGCAGGATGCGCATACCTGCCTCTGCGTACATAAAAATTACACGGCCTCCCAGGTTGACCTGGATCTTAGCGCTACTTTCTCCTATGTAATGGTGACGATCCTTCCGCTACGCAAACAGGACCCCCCATTGCACATACTCAACATTTACTGTCCCCCAAAGCTACCAAATGTTACATTCGCAGATATCTTCAGCCGGGCTTTGAAGGTCGCGAATCGGGATCCCCTCATAATCGTTGGGGACTTTAATGCTCCCAGCACCTTATGGGGGTACACACGTGAAGAGAAAGGCGGACGCAAGTTGGCGGAGCTTGTTTCCACACTGGGCCTTACTCTTCACACGGATCCCGCGCAACCCACTCGTATAGGTAACTCCGTTACACGCGATACGTGTCCGGACCTCACCTTTACGAAAAATATTCGCTATGCAGATTGGAGGAACACCGAGGAATCCCTCGGTAGTGACCACTGCATAATTACCACTACAATCCATACCAAGCCACTCACAAGACCACAGGCCAATGCAAAACTACCCGACTGGACCAAATTTAGGAACAGTTACACCAATCCTCAATCGATAATGGACCAAGGATACTCAACGTGGTCCCAACACCTAGTATCCCACTTGAAATCAGTCGAGCAAAATGTTCAACTCTCAGAGGCGAGCCCGGCGGTGGATAACCACCTCCTCCACCTCTGGGAGGCACGACACAGCCTAGTCCGCCGCTGGCGTCGTCAAAAACACAATCGGAAACTCAAAATTCGAATTGCGGATATCACCCAACAGGCGGCACAATACGCGGCCCAACTCGCCGACTCCAATTGGGTGCACCGATGCAACACTGCAGCTCGGCAAATGTCGAGTCGGAGTACGTGGCGCCTCTTCCGCGCTCTTATTGATCCGGCACAAACCCGTACTGAGACACAAAAACAGCTTCAAAGGGCTATACATAACTTCACTGGAGACATGGCCAAACTGGCCGATGCGCTCCGCGACCATTATTTGAGTATACACCAGGATCCCTGTGGTCAGGCGTACTCGTATGCCGGTTCCGAGAACGCGGATTTGGATCAACCGTTCCAGCTCCATGACCTAAAAGCAGCCCTGGCTAAAATGAAGCGAGGTACAGCACCAGGCCGGGACAAGGTGACGGTGAAGCTTATTGCCAACCTCCCAGATCCCGCCTACGAAACTCTCCTCGATTACTTCAACACTATCTGGATTGGAAGCACACCACTCCCCATAGATTGGAAAACGGCACTAGTAACTTTCATTCCCAAGCCAGGTAAAGCCATTAACACCGACAACCTCCGCCCCATCTCCCTCACTTCGTGTGTGGGGAAGCTGATGGATACTATGGTCCGCGACAGATTGTCGGCTTTCCTGGAACAACAAAACATTTTCGCAGACACCATGTACGGTTTCCGCCCACACCGGTCCGCACAAGATGTCCTGTTGCAACTTCACAAGGAGATTCTCGACCCCGTCGAGCACCCCAGCAATGATAAAGTAGTCGTCGCACTTGACCTGCGGGGGGCTTTCGACAATGTGACCCACGAGATCATCCTATCCCACTTGTCGCAAACACATTGTGGGCGCAATACTTTCAATTATATCAAACAATTCCTTACAGATCGCCAATCCTATATCCGGCTACAAGACACAGAATATGGCCCATATCAACTTGGTACACGAGGGACCCCACAGGGAGCTGTCCTCTCGCCATTACTATTTAATCTGGCCATGATGAAGCTCCCTACCCAGCTGGCGGAGGTCGCCGGTGTGCAGCACGCTCTGTATGCGGACGACATCACCCTCTGGGCAACACAACAATCGGTTGGAGACATCGAGACCAACCTGCAACAAGCGGCAGCTATAGTGGACGAATACGCTCGTCGCTGTGGTCTTGAATGCTCCCCGAGCAAATCTTAATTTGTGCACATACGCCCCAACTCAAAGTGCACAACCAAAATTGCCCTTTCCCTACTTAGCGGACCGATACCTGAACACGCGGAGATCCGGGTACTGGGGCTTTTCATTCATCATAGGCGCAAGATAGACACTACCCTAAACAAGTTACGTAAGGTGGGGGACCAGGTGGGTCGGATGCTCCGCCGGGTGTCCAATAAAAGGGGGGGACTACGATGCAAAGATGCCCTGCGGCTGGCCAATGCATTCGTGACTAGCCGGATTTTATATTCGGCTCCCTACCTCCACCTACGCAAATGCGATGAGAATGCCTTAGAGGTAGTTCTCCGCAAGATTTATAAGAGAGCGCTCGACCTCCCCATAACGACGTCCAACAAGCGTCTCCTCGGTCTGGGGATGGCCAACACCTTTGGGGAGTTACGAGAAGCTCATCTTAACAATCAATACTTGCGCCTAAGCAAAACACCTGCGGGGAGCCGCCTTCTAACCCGCTTACACATTTCCTACGCAACACATAAAGAAGAACGGGTCCACATCCCTGAAGCCTGGCGCTTTGCACTCCAGGTGCGACCCCTTCCGAAGAACATGACTGCAGACACCCATGATGGTCGCCGTCTCGCGCGGGCGGAGGCTATTTCTCAACAATATGGCCACAAGCCAGGTGTCTTCTATGTGGATGCGGCCGGCCCACACCATGGGGGTTGGTACACGGCGGCCGTCATCCACCAAAACACTACAGTTCAGGGCCTTACTTTCCGTGCCCCAAACATTACATTTGCGGAAGAGATCGCCATTGCACTGGCCGCCGCAGATCCAGAGTCCCGAGTCATTATTACGGACTCCAGGGGCGCCTGCCGCAATATTGAGCAAGGGTACATTCCAGACCGTGCTTTCAAAATTCTCCACGCATTCGATTACACAGGGTTTCCGACCCATCGTACCATCGTGTGGGCTCCGGCTCATGCGGGTCTTGAGGGGAACGAGGCAGCCGACGCTGCCGCCCGCGCGCTTACTCACCGGGCGTCGCCTCATCCGCAGCCTGATCCGGAATTCAATTTCAATCCGGCCATCACCTTTAAAGAGATCACCTCTCTTTATCAAAATTTTCATGGTCTCTATCCCCCTCCCTGTAAAGGCCTCACCAGGGTGGAGGAGCGCTGGCTTCTCCGCCTCTATACTAATACTGTACTGTGCCCGGCAGTACTTAAGCACTTCAATTCTTCTTTCTCGGGCGCGTGCCCACACTGTGAGGAGGAGTTTTCGGACACCTACCACATGGTGTGGGCATGCCCTTCCAATCCTGCCTACCCAACCCACCTCCACCCCACTCGAGAGGCCTGGGAAGCTGCCCTGCGCGGCTGCTCCGAACTCCATGCCCAACAGGCATTGGTAGCTAGAGCCCGAGCCGCTGCGGAAGCTACAGGGATCCCGGACTACGGCTCCCTCCTAGTGTTTGTAAGGGACGGGCCCTTCCGGCTCGCCCCATCGACCTCTCACTGTAAATAGAAATAAAAGTTTTCCTCCTCCTCCTCCTCCAATAAGGCCATAATGGGCACTGCGGAAGATTCTTTTGGCTGGTATAAAGAAATCGTTGAATTTTTTTTTTTTTTTGCAGCTTTTCTCTCTTTACATCAGACTCCCTTTGTTGTTATTTGCGTCGCGTCTTGACCGTTGGTGCCTAGTGCGCAGCGACTCAACAACGCAAACACGGTGTCATCCTCATCTACAGCCATGAACAAAAGTTTGCGGGATGCAGATTCGCAGAAAAAAAATATTACGGAGTGGTTATGGACGACAGGCCAATGAAAAGCATAGAAGCTGGAGGAGACATGCATGTTCCATTTGCTAGAAGAATATCTTCTGAATGGCCAGCGAGGCAGCACCGAATTTTTTTTACCGCGAATTTGCATCCCGCAAACTTCTGCCCATGACTGTACGCGATATCTGAGAATGGTTTTGTTGCAAATTAGTGGGGAAAAAACTACTAGCAAAAAATTCAGTTCCTATTAGTAGAATGTTTCTTCACTTCATAACATACCAAAATGCTTTTGAAGCAGTACGTATTACGCTCGGATGCCAAAAAGTGAAAACCACTAGGCGTCCTCCCAACAATATGCATAATGCAAAGAGATACAAAAGGCAAATAGGAATCAAAACATTAATAGATTGAAAAAACATTTAAATTAGCAATTTTAAAGAAATAGCCAAATTCTGGAAAGAAGAAGCGAGTTTGTTAATTATGCATATGGTGATTTCGTCACGAGATGCTCTTGACTGCGAGTGTGAAATGAATGTAAAGGACATGATTAAGTAACTTCAAAGGGAGAACTGAGGCCCTGCAATTCAGAGGACATGGTGTTGCTTGAGTCGATTACAACGGCTGCAAACAAATTATATGAAACAAGTATTGCATTGTATATTAGGTAGACACCGGTCGCTATTTCCTTACAGTGTCCTTATTTAAGCGATGTGGACAACGTTTTCTTCATAGCCAGTAATTTACTAACTCGAATTTCACAACTTCAGCTAGAAGTGACTTGGAGGAATTGTGACGATTATTATAAGAGTTCTGCCACGGATAAAATAATGTCTTGCTGAGCAAAGTCAAGCCGTATGACAACTGGCAACTTGATTCTCTAATATGGGTTCAGAGAAGAGGAAGAAAATATTGTTGGCTGTAATTTTTTTATATTAATGACAAGAAGGGACACATGGGCTAGAATGGACGGAGTAGAGGAGAGATTTGAAATAACTAAGACCACCTGCATTTTAACGTGCGGAGATATCTTTCAGCCCATGGGCGCCTTTTGCATTTCGCCTCCCTATGTAGCGGTCAGCCGTGACAGTTATCAAGCTTCTAACTTTGAGGTAAGCAGCCAGAGTCAAAGCGAGCGACCCGCTGTGTCGGCTGATCACAATAAATAAATTATGACGGAAGCCATTTTTCCGCTGTTCTGGAGAATGTGCATGCATACGAGAACACGAGCTGTTAAGCGAGCTGGTTTAAGACTGCGTTGAAAGGCCAAAACTGCACAAACTGTAATAGTAAGGAAAGTGCTGTGTGGCGTCCTTTCTTCAGTTATTTGATAGTGTGCCGTGGCGCTGTTCTAATGTAGTGAATGATATGACAGCGTTTACAGGCATCACCTCGCGCCGCAACGCTGTCGGAGCGGAACTTAAGAGCCGCTATTGCCGAGACATTTAGCATGCCGTGTAATTATTGTATTATTATTGTGGTTTTTGCAGGTGCCTCTTTGATGGAACATTCATTTTCTTCGACAACTAACTACGGCAAGTTTACTACTCTACTTTCTGGAAAACTGTGGAACACTTTTTCCTTTGAAGTTACGTTATCTTGTTCTTTACATCCATTTAACAATCGGAATTTCAAGCAAACATGACGAAATCGCCATATGCGTAATGACCAAATAAGCTTCTTCTTTCCCGAATTTGGCTATTCCTTTGATATTGCTATTGTAAACGTTTAATCAAAGTATCAATGGTTTGACTCCTTGTTGCGTTTTTTATGGCCTTGTAATGTGTCTACTGTCAGGGCGCAGCCTCTTGGTTTTCAAATAGGCTTTGGTTAAACAGGGTTTTCTATGTTATGTGATGAATAAACTTGAAACAAATACGAACTGGTTTTTTTTTGCTAGCAGTTTCTTTTTTCACACTACTTTGCAAGGCCACCATTCTCAGATATCGTGTACATTAAGATGGCACCGTTTTCGCATTGTTGAGTCGCCGCGCACACGGCGTCACGCGGTCAAGACTCGTTAGAAATTATTTCTGAATACATTCAGACATAATCAGGCGTATGAGCTTCACAGTGCGCAATGAGAGCAGAATTTGGCGAAGTAAACGCTCCCAAAAAGATAATTATTACAGCTCTAAATATCCGATGAAGCGGTTTCTTTAACTACATCTGAAAACAATCGATGATTTAATTGGGGATGCAGATGATCCGACGTTGGGGTTGAATGTCCAAGCATGAGGTACGTTGACACAATGCCCTCTTGGGATGAGTTTAGTCGTATTGAAACGTTCCATATCAGCCGCTCGTATAGCATTATGGGAATATGGAGTACTTAAGATATGAAAAAATATATGGAATGCCAATATGCTGCCTGTACGGAGTTCATAAACATTGCACATAATTTTTATACAATTTTTACACAATATATATGATGTAATATGAAGTCTCCATATTTCCATAAGGGCTTCCATGCAGTCCATAAGGCTTCATAGGGCTTCATACTGGCCGCATAAAATTTCTTGTGGAAACGTATTAAATGGTGAAACTTGTCATATGAAAATTTTCAGGGGGCTAAGCTTTTCCTAATGTAATTAACTGAATTCAGGAGTGAGGTCTCACGCGGGTCCGTGACAAAAAGAGGAGGTGTTTGTTCTTCAAGCGCTTTTGAGCTATTCGCCCTACTGTTTGTCCTTAGAGGGTAGAAATAACATCTCTATGTCGAAAATGCTTCGCTGGATATCAGGCAAATCGTTTCTTTCCTGGGCCGTTAGTGCGATGGCTATAGGTGCTTTTTCTCAGAAGTCTGAGCCTCGTTGGCACTAAGGGGTGCTTTGTCGCAATTTAAAAAAGTTCGGGCAGCGGCTAATGATTTTAGTTACTTAATTAGCTTAGGCTTTTTGATCATCTTAAGAGCGAAGCTTATTGTTTCATTTAACAAGCTCGACTGCTCCAAAACCCGCTCCAGGCATGTCATTCTGTTCCCTGGTACGACAGTAAGGATGAATAGATTCGGTGCGCGTATTGCTGGGGAAAGGAAAGCAGTGCTCAGAAACACGCCGGTAAAAAGGCTAAAATGGAGTTGTATATTAAACTTCACATTGTTTCAGCCCCAGCAGTTACTAACGACAATCTGCTGCTATCTCATTAGAGAGGTCTTACCTGGAAAAGTGCGTTTCCATGTCCAAGGCAGTTGCAAGCAAAAAAGTGGATAAGCATTTATCTCATGGTCAGTGTCATGCTGCCGCTCCTGTTTTCGCACTAACCTGTGACTCACAACCTCCCTTAAGATTTCAACATCTTCGAAAAAAGCAAAATGCAGGAAGGAAATGCACAGAAACCCTCTTGGCAGAGTAAGGCACTCTTCTGAGTTTAAGCGAAGAGGTTCCTAAGGTTAACGGCCGGTTCGCCTTTAGCCCTAATCTCTTTACGGGGCAGTACACTTGTATAGGTTCTTGCGCAATATATCAGGCGCGTAGAGCACAGCATTCGGTAAAAATAGAGCAACGTGCGATCAGTGCTGACGCGCCGGATAGAACGTCGCTGCGAGGAACTGCCAAACAGGACCATGTCAAGCGACGTACTTATGAGGCCGACGTCCGAAAGAAGCATGCAGAACTGAGAGAGGCTCTTCTCTCGCAGCATGCGCAGAATGGTTCTATTGTGACAATGTTGCTGTCCTTGACAGTTTCAGTCGAGCATCCAGGTCGGTCACTTCTGTGGAGAAAACGTCACGTGAGTCCCTGCCCGCGACACTACGCGCCGAGATCGTTCATGTCGCACGTCGCAAACGTCAACCTAGTAACGCTAATTTGTCATTGTAGTGCGCGCTCGGACGGCACGTTTGCGCTATGTATGCTCAAAGGAGGAAGTTTTAGTCCCAACGGCGACGACACTGTGGTTTACGGTTGTGATATGGTCTAGTGTCTTAGGCCTCGGTCCTTGGTTTCGCTGTATATCTCTGGCTGCAAATAGTCACTGTGAAAATCTCATGGCATATGTTACGTTCACAGGATTCTCTTTTGTTTCTCTTTTGATTTTTATATCTGCGACCGATGCGTGCAGTACGAAGGCTTTAATTTCTTGGAAAGAAAACTTGGGCTTCACTTTTTTTTCACGCGTTTAAGCTTCTGCCTTCATCCACGCTTCAAGGAACATTGCCGTTTCAAATTTTGTATAGTGGCAGGATCCGACAGTTTATAGAACCACAGCTGCGTGCTGTTTTTACACACTATAACTGTTGACGTACAGATGCGTTGTTATTGGCGCGATGTATTTAATAGAGCGAATTTGTTCCCAGCGTTTTAGACGTAAATTACGCGTCTATGCGCAGTGGTGCAAAATACGCGCAAAAAGTGCAATGCGACACCTGTTTTGTTAATTCTGGGCCGAAAAATTAATTATAGATGCAGGTGTCCTGTTCATTTCATTTTATATAATGAAGTATCTCTAAAGCACGTGAAATAACGGTCTACAGTTGCTAGGCCTGTCTCATTTAATAAACGTCAGCTTAAACTCGATGTGAACGAACTGTTCGAAATATTGAATTGAGATCTGTGCAGTTAGCGAAAGGCACGACCGGATTTGCGAAAGGTAACCGGTATTTACGATTACCTTCTCTGTTTGTATAGAAGCGTTAAGTGCGTATGATCTGAATATCGGTCATTGTCATGATTTTGCACCTCTCATGAGATATCTGCAGTAGGTGCATAGCTTGCGGCGACCTGATTTAGGCTCAAGGAATCCATGGAGCCTTATCTAATAATTTGACAATCCTTGTAACGTTTTCTAAAACCTGTGGTTATTTTTCACTACCATGCATCGTATTCAAAGAGCACGACCACCCGGCTCCGAAAGCTTTTTCCTACATCTCCTGAAATCAGATCTAAACAAACAATGAAGTGTGACCTACAATAAAAAGAACATGCACAAGATATCCCTAGAACATAGGAAAGTATAGATGCATACCTTATCGGCGTTCTCTACAGATATGGAGCACAGGGCATAGCCCCCTTATATTTAAAAATAGAAACCGCACAAAATCATATGCCCTAATGAGTTTAAACTGCTCATACACGTGAACACGGGACCAGACAAGCCTATTCGCCTTATCCAAAGCCCATCAGGAACAATATATAATTTTTTCTCTGTTGAACTGCAACTCTTGGACGTTCTCCTAGGTAGTGGCGGTTCATGGTGACCGTCTGTGCAGACAGAAAAGAAGAAAAAAGCTTAAAGGAGTCGCTTTCCTTTTCTCTCGAACTGGGTGCTTTCTTTTCCTTGTCGTCGACTTTCTTTGTCACCGTATCACATCTTTGCAACTTCATGCGGGCCGACTACACAGAAACCAGGTCTGAGTGCACAGCGGTTGCTCATCTTGGCAGCCGGCTCGACCTCGCCGGGTATCAGAGGTCTCGTCCAAGATCGCTCGCGCTATGCGATCGAGAACTCAGGCTTGGTGTTGAGTTTGCCGCATTGGAGAACATTGCGGTATTTGTTTTTGGGGAACATTTCTCTTTAGTGTACAGTGCGCTGTCCTTCCATCTTGATGGAATACTATGTCGTAATTTCTATGAAAAGCAACGGTGCACTTTCTCAGCGAATGAGAGTTACTGAAGGAGGAGCTTGAACTCTATTTTGGCCATCTCTCTTTAGATATAACGGCATCTGAATAACTTGAATGCAACGGGAATTTTTTTCTCCAGCACTCAGACGGGTGGCTGTAATGATTATATCAATCTGCACTATAATTAAATATTTTCAAATGTAGCGGCATTGCATTCCTTTATTTTTTAGTCATAATGGCATCCTGCATAAATTTGCACATAGTGTGCAGCGCGTTTTTTATAAAAAAAAGGCAGTCGTTTTTCACTCATTTCTGTCAATTCTTCAGACTTAATGAATTTAGGGATTGTGAGAGCTATGACGTCAAACTTAGAGTGAAAATAAACACCTCCAGCCGGCCAGCAGACCCTTTGGGCGTTATTTTTTGAAATAATCTAAATAAATGAAATATTAGGAAAATGTTCGAGCAATAAAAATGCCCTGCGCGGAGAATTTATCAAATATTACACGTCCAAAGCCCTCAAGCAGGCAGCCCTGGGCCAAATGACTTTTACGGAAGGAAGGCAGCTGCAGTCTACTATTTGTTGTTGTCTCAAAGCCCGCTTCCGCGCGCTGGAAATTTCGCCTCTCACTCACACAACTACATAGAGTTGGGACTATTCTAAGTGCATCCGAAAACTTCCTAATCCCTAGCCTTCTTTTGTCTCTGCTAGTTTTTACACTACTTTCATGTCTTCTACAACAGCTGCACAGCTACCATTGTGCTCCATAAAGTAAGAAATATAATTCCCATAAGGAAGGGTGTCATTCTGGGAGACACCATCTCGCCAATGCTATTCTTCGCCTCTTTAGAGGAGGTATTCTGAGGCCTGAATATGGAACAATTGGGGATTAGATTTAATAAGGAATACCTAAATAATCTGCGATTCGCTGGTGACATTGCGTTGCTGAGTCACTCAGGAGGTGAACTGCCAAGTATGAATAATAAGTTTGACAGGTCGACCAGAAAAGTTAGTGCAAAAATTAACGTGCAGAAAACCAAAGCAATGTTCTCAGTCCCGCAAAGAAACAGTAGTTCAAAATTTATAGTGAAGTGCTGGAAGTCATAAGTTAATACGTCTTCTTAGGCAGGTAGTGACGGCTGATCCGTATCATGAGAGGAAAATAATTAGAAGAATAAGAATGGGGGAGCAGCGCATATAACAGGTGCTCTCAGATCATGAATTGAAGTTGACCAATATCCCTCAAGAGGAAACTTTGCAACAGCTGGATAATAGCGGTACTCGCGTATGCAGCAGAAACGTGGAAGCTAAAGAAATGGGTTCAGCTTAAGTTAAGGACAAAGCAGAGGGCTATAGAAAAAATATAAATGTAGCGTTAAGAGACTGGCAGCGGGTAGAGTGGTAGAGGGCACAAACACGTGTTACCGACATCCTAGTCAAAATCAAGAGGAAGAAATAGGCTTGGACAGGGCATGTAATGCGCAGGCAAGATAACCGCTGGTCCTCAAGGGTAACGGGGTGGATTCCAAGAGAAGGCAAGCGTAGCAGGGGGTAGGAGAAAGTTATGTGGGCGGATGGAATTAGGAAGTTTGCAGGTATACAATGGCTGCAGTTGGCAAAGGAGAGGGTTAACTGGAAAGACATGGGAGAGGCTTTTGCCCTGCAGTGAGTGCAGTCAGGCTTATGACGATGATGATGAATTTCAAGAAATTAATTCGACTAAAATGTACAGGTATAGCGGCAGAGGCATTAGTCCACTAAGCGTTATAAAGCCGGAATGATATAGTCCACTAAAATTCCCCCATGCAACACAGTATTGTAGAACCTCTGATTTTAATATGCGAGAGTCAAGTTTGTTTTGTTTGGGTCATTCACTCATATTTTTTCCGGTTCAATCAACGAAAGAGTAAGCTAGATTAGGTTGTTGCTGCAAAAATGGAGCTTATGCCTTAATGTATAAATACAGCGCTTTTCGGCGGCGTTATTAGCGACGAAGTAAGAGGATGCGGAACAATGAATACTGCGGCATTATCGACCGCAATGCAAGGATCGCTGCTTGCCGTCTCGGCAAGCCATTATGGTTGCCGCGTAAAACCATGGAAGAACAGCAAATGTGCAGCACTGGGTTATGTTTGCCTGGAGTTTAACTTAGTCTACCAGCACGGTATGTTCGGTAAGCCGAGCTCCTACTTATTTCGTAGACTCATAAGCAGTGCTGATGGTTTTCCTAATGACTATTGTTGCAGCCAGCTAAAATTTTAATATTTAGCTCGGAACTAGTGGTTTCTGGTCATCAGTCGGTGTACGGGCAGTTCCTCACCCATGCCTTCTCTTTGCGATCGTTTCTATTCGTCCCACATTGATGGGTGGGCACAAGTGTGGCGCAAGAATTTATAGGTGATGAACACACTCTAAGCTAAACAGCAGCCGTTCAACAACAGCCACGCATCTGTTTTTTTTCTTGTTTCCTTTGGAGATAAAATCACTCACTGTAAGCAATGTACTCAAAATTGTTCAGTGTCTAGCTAAAAGATAAGTGACCAGTATTAGCGGCTAAAAGTATCATAACATAGTAAAAGCTGTCGGGCTAGTTGGTGTTTCATCGTTTTCAGCAGCGCGTAGCACTCTCAGCACTTGTTTGTCTTTTTTTCTTTTTGTGCTAATGAATTTTTGTTTCGAATATTACACCCCCTCCCCCTTTACAGTGTACACGTGTCGTCTAAAGTTATCTAGAAAACTGAATTTTTCAGAAAAAATTGTCAGCGGTTTATTTTTTTTGTACGATTACAAGATATTTAGCTTATAACACACTGTACAGTCTCATAGGAATAACCAGAATCCTCTGGAATTTTTTCGCACAGCAGGTGACAACAGAAATATTTATAAAATTCATAAAATTCTTCTCAATTTGACTCATATTGCTTAGGCAAGTGCAAAAAAAAACTACATGAGTACTGGTGGCTCCAACTCCTACATCCAAGAATTGACATTAGGTCTACGAGTCTACGAGTATTTACGAAGCGCATAATTGTGAATCTGCACTTCCGGTCGCCGAGTAGCAGAGAACTAAAAGATCTGGCTTGGCAGAGCCCATGGCCCAAGCATATCTTCCTTAGTTTGCCACCCGAATTCTCCGCAAATTGATTATATGTAAAAGGCGTAAAACCGAAGCAGGTCTAAATAAATATCTCCAGAAGACAGGCAAAGTATAATTTACACTTTGGTGAAACGGGCCCGTTGTCCGAAAGGTCATCTTTTGAGGTTTTATTGGATCTCGTAGGGTGCACATGAATTTATGGGGTTAAACTTCCCAAAGTGAGTCACTGAATAAGAAACGTCGTATGTAAGGGCTGCTTATTATTTCGGATACCTGTGGTTCTTTAACGCGTTCTAAATACGGCACAGTATGCAGGCCACTATCATTTTGCCTCCATCAGATTGCGACAGCCGTGGAGGGATCGATACCGAGTTCCTCAGATCAGCTGCCGAGCACCATAGTTATGAAAGACCAAAGCAATACCAAAGATGCATATGAAGCTGCCAATATTCTGAGGGGTCAACACGGGAGTCGTACAAAATGTTCATTGAGTGGGATTTTTAGAGAAGCTGTGAATGCTCTTTTGCAAAACTCGAGAATAGACACAGTACCATGAATGCCGGACACTTCCCAGCCAGTGGAGTTAGTCGTAGCGTGGTACGGAGTTCTTTTATGCAGCCACTTGCTTATTCCCTTTCTTCTGTTCTACGTCACCGGTGATGTTCTCGCACTAGTTCTCAATGTCCACAGCGATGCACAACGGTGTGGCAGCTAAATGTATTAGAAGCGCATGTCCCCAATTCCTGTTAATGATGTTCTTTCTGAACTTTTGAACGAAGCTTTAACGTACACATGGGTACAATCAAGCAGCATATCTGTAGATTTTTGTAATTCCGTAAGATACCTCTCAATCTTTGAATACCTGTAATCGTTTACGAAAATCTCCATCACAAGTGCTGAAAAACGATGGAATGGTCTTAGATCACATAAATTCTTTTCCTGGTTTATTTCTTTGTGCTTCCTCCACTGATAGTTACTGGGCGTGATCTCGTGGCTTAGATGGGGCGACATACGTAAATCGGTTCTCAAGCATAAAAAGACGGGCCAAGCAATGGCAGTCAATCAATAAAGTAGGCACACAAAACTATCATAAGAAAGTAATCCCTGATGATGGCGCAAAGAAGAAACAATGAATGAATTCAGACGATTCCGGTTTGTCAGCGCTAGCAGGTTCACGAAAACAATAGCGCAATGATGACGTCACGAGTAGTTCCCCACCGGCACTGAACAGCCACTGAGAAAACACAGGCAGCCGAAGTAGACTCTTAATGTTTATGCTTAGTGGAATTGTTCTTTGTATGACGGTCGGCGTTAGGGCCTTGAGTTGGATTCTGCTGCTTAAGTTAACACTGGCTGGAGAGTTTAGTCGAGGGCAGACAGTCTGGGGTGTCGGTGCCTGAGCTGACGGTTTTGTACATATGTACATAGTTGTCTGTGTCTGTGCTGCGTATTGGGGCATGAAGATGGGTCGCCGACTACGATGTTCCAGACATCGGGAAGCAGGCTAATAGAGCTAGTCTCGGTAACAAATCGTCTGAGTAGTTCGCAGAACTTTGACGTGAAGTAAGTTAGTTCGACTGCTGAAAGAGTAAAAAAATTTGGCGGTATTCTTGGTGCTGCGAGGAATCCAAGCAAATCGCCACCATTGACGGGGGACTCAGTATAGCCGTCTACTGACGACCAGAGGGTAAATAAATAACAGCCTCGAAATGGCGGCGATGATTTCTGGGCTCTTCTTCCTACTCAGCCGACTTAAGGCAATAGCTCAGGTCTTCCCCTGAAAACCAATAGCGTCGTAGGGCTGTCTCAAAGTCGTGCCCTGGAGCGACTTAATCCAAGCCTACTCATGGAGATGAAGATTCTCGGGCTGCGACAGCGGCGATACTGGCGGTGAAGGGTCTGAGGCACTCGTCTCTTTCAGGAGAGCGTCAGGCCGGTGCCATAGGCCGTTACCAAGGCGCACTTTTTTCTTAGTGACTCGATATTTCTCATAGTTACATTTTCTTCTTCGCGCTTATATTCTCACATCCAATCAACCAGTGCAGGGCAGCAAACAGCTAAGGTGGTATATTGGGCTGCTGGGGATGACATTGCACTGTATGTCTTGAATACGTAGCAAATCGGCTTATTGTCCCGTTTAACCTCCCTACCCTTGCTCACCTTCGTCTCTATCTCTTCCAATAATGTCGTCACCGCGACAGTTCACATACAGGATCCACATCAACTTATTACAATGAGTGAACTTCTGGTGTAATTCCATTGGCGACATTTGCATAGTGGGTTCTTTTTAAGGCATGTTCTGAAATCATTGTGTGGAGCATGGTTTGTTGCATCGGCCGCTAAATTATTCTGTAAAATGCTTCTGTAAGACAAATCCTGTAAAACAAGATCTCTAATAGTGTTACCATTTCACTATAAAGATAATGCTTGCTCATTAAAAGTAGTGAGCGGTCGGTTTCCACAACATCTTCCAGACCGAAGGATGACATTCCAGGGCCACCACTGGCTCAATTTAATTAGTTTGGCCTCCCAGTATGATAGCAATATGGCGTGCAAAATAAGTACAAATGGCCGAAGGCCCTCTTTAAGCAGATTGCATGCTGGTCTCTCACGCGGTGCCCAATCCCCCACAGAGGACCCGTCTTCGCGCACTGAAATTGCTCGAAGAGAAGCGTTAGATAAAGCGTGTTTTTCATGGGCCTCAGTTCAGTTAAGAATAGCCGTAAGAACTGTAGCTCGACATAGACCGTAGTTTTCCTTTGCTTTTCAATACACCTTTCAAGGAGATAATCTGTGCGTTCTGTAAAGGCAAAAATGACAAATGTCCGGATTTTTTATATACGGCCTCGACGCTACTTCTTTTTACCCATTTCTCTCATTAGGATGCGTCATAGACAGAATCAGGACGTTTACAAATATTTGGAGTAATCATGCGTATATATGATGTGTTGGTGTGGGTATGGTTTTTGCGCTTAAAGCTTAGTTGAATTGAGTCCATATTAAAAGTGCTTCGCTATCTGCACGAGTATTTGTTAGTGTCATTCATTCAGGAGATTTATTTCGGTATACTTCGACAAAGACTCGGCGGCATTGTTCAAGATTAAAGGCCGAAAAAGAAACTAACATTGAAGTGCTGTGTCCGCGCACTTAATCAGTTTTGTGTGCCTGGGCTAGCATGTAAGTACAGAATTCACGTGCATCTATTCCGAGACTTTGCTCAAGAAGACTGGCTGGGGTTCTAGATTTGCTCATGCGGTATTTTTTTGCACACATTTTGAACTGCTGAGTGGTAGAGAAAGATAATCTGCAGCAATCAGTCTACACGAGCCAAGGGAGACTGAACTTACACAATGTCCACCTTGCAAATTTTTTTTTGAAGCTAATTGAATGCGATGTGCCGGCATCTAAACGAGGAGAAACTAAAATTGTTTTATAGTAGAATACTGCCGCAAATAAACGAGCATTAATGAAACTTCGACGTACTATGCAAATATCACACATCTCAATCTTAATTGGAGAAATTTTGTTCTCACAACTTTTCTTATTTCTCGTACTGCAGTTTTAGTTCTGGCAGGTTACCGACGTAACATTTGAACACGAAAGCCGAACAACAAAATAAAGCAAAAACTGCCGCAATAACACAAAGAAAAAAATGCACTGTTGTTTTTTCTGAGAACTGCGCGTGGACTTTAAGAAGTTCCCTCGGCTAGCGAGTGCGTAACCACGGTTCGACCTGATTTGCTGTCACGCAATCCAAGACGATTCGAGGGCGAACGGCAGCGTCTCAACAGTTGTCCCCACTCGTCCTCCGATAGCCAAAAAAAAAAATACATGCCTTTGCAAGGAAGCAAAAAGCCAATCAAGACTCCAGAGCTTTTCTGGCTCCCTAATCAGCTGTAGTGGACAGCGCGCGTGTGACGTAATCATTCAATAACGCCCGAAGTGCCGCCACAAGGTACCCAAGGGCCTCGCAAGTCGGCAAAAAAAGGACCTTCTTCTTTGTCGGGCGACCTTGGGCAGGTAACAACGAGGCGGAAACCCCACGAGGGGATTATCGTTCACGCGACATCAAGCGCCATTTTGTGCTCCAAAGATCCTTGCACAAGCGGGCCCTTCGAGATTGTCCCCATTGTTCGGCCTGCATTGCTGCCAAAAGTTCTTGCCCAGGAAATTACACCTGGAACCTAGGTGTGTGTGCGTTGAAAAAAGAAGAAAAAAGCTTCCGGCGACTTTGGTAACGGTTTCGCGCCCATTTTTTTTGTCAGTCTGCCTTTATTCGCCTTTTGAAGAGATGGCATTTCCAATGCGTATTTATTATTTTGCATATTCATTAATATTTGCACTTGGATTTCATTGGACTAACAGCAAAGAACTTAATGAAAAGCAGGCTCCAATAAGGAGGAAACAAAAGCAATAAAAGAGGCTAAGCGAGTGGAAGTAAAGCCAGGGTTAGCTCTATGCAGCGATGGGCGGCGTCTCTTGTACTAGAAAAGCCGGGCCTTACTGCGTGAGCTTATGTGATGCTGAATACGTTAATCACAGCGTTAACTTTACTTACGTGCGTCGTTAAACTTTGTACTTCGTCGCTTATTTTACGTTTTCTTTACATGACCGTCGCATGAAAGCTCAGATTTAGCTCCTCTCTATGTCATTTATGACATCAAAAACATAACGGGAATATTCGTTTCCTGTGCCGTCTGCTTGACGACGTCTCGAGTCGCCTTGCGGTGCTGGTTTCGCATGGGAATTAAATTAACTTGTATCAGCAATACTGCTTTTTCAATGCTGTAAAATACTAAATCGTGGACTCATACATCGTATAGATTTTTGGGGCAAACATTGCCGTTTCTCTCCAGAAATTATCAATGTTTGGAAAAGCAGTTCTATCTCTGTCATCGCAATAGCAGCACCCCTTGCTAGCACATTTGAGACGCAAAGACGACTGTTAAACTTCCTCACTAAAATAAGAGAAGGATTACTTACATCTGTGTGACCGCTTTGATTCGCCAAATAATGGTGTTATCAGCGCAGCATGTGCAGCTCACTTGATCAGAATGCATCCTACATATGTTAAAACAAAACGTAAAATGAACTCTCCTTTGAAGCGATTCAATAGAATTGTGCGTTATGTAAAGAATATTACGGCCAAATGCACATTTGCAGTTCCACAGGTGTAGTGTATTCATTTTAATGGCGAGTTATATATTTATTCGTGCAACCATTCTCAGTAGGCCCTATAAATTGGCCTTAGCGATCTTCAACGCGACATGTAGTGTGTTGACACCAATGAAAAAGTTCAACTATATGCGCCGAAGCTTTGCTCAGGCGGTCAGTTGCTTGCATGTGCTGTAAACTTAGCTTGCGCTGCCCTCGTGGAATGGTTAATCTTCGTTTACGTCGTTCATCGAGGTGTGTTACATTACTTGTCGAAGCTCGAAAAGAAAATTCCAAAATATGTCCTTGTAAGATTGCAAAGACTTGCGTCTATCACAGGAAAGAAAGCGAACGCTGCTCAGTTTTGGTAACTTTCACGGCGCTGCCGACAGCGAAATAGATTTGGACACATAATAACTGAAAGTGAGGTTTACGAAATACGCTTAAGTTTGAGCTTCCTTTGCTCTTCTTTTTCAATCAGACTGGCTAAAATAGAAAACGATATGAATCACAGAAAGTATAGAAAAGGAAAAAACCAGGAGCAAAAATTTTATAAAGGGCATAAATTTAACTGGTGCGATACTTGGCGTGTGCGATTGCTGGCCCTCAGCATTATCATTCTCCGCGTCCGGCTATTTGGCTCTCCTCTGCCTGTAAAGAGTACTTTGCCACTGCATCATGCTGAGTTTAGCGAAGCCCTCTTTACGACTAAAGACGACGGAGGGGACGGCAGGGGATACGAAGAAAACAACTTGGAACGGGTGAGTGTATTTAACCTAAATATAAAAACAAGAATCGAGAACGAGAGAAAAGGGGAAAGTGTCTGGGACGAAATGCTGATATGAAGCTGGTGTGGAGCTGGAGTGAAGCCGGATTAATCAACAAACACTTTAATGTCAACACAAGCAAAAAAGGAAAGCGCTATCAGAAAAACAGTGCTTCGCACATTACATGAACTTCGCTCTCTTGGTTATAATATTTGAGAAGCAGTCATTCGCTGAAAAAGTAGAAGAACACGCTCTCTAAATACAACAACGGTAAAATACAGCGTGTAGAGGGCTGCGAAAATTGCATACTGTGTGTTACTATGCATCCATTTAATTAAGACAGGCCGAAAAGAATGTCACGTTTCATGCAGGCGGAATTCGGAGTACAACGTTACGAAAGAGCTTTCTGATGTGCGCACTGTTTTTACTCAATTTTTAGCAGTCCATTATCATTTATTCTTGTATTCGTTTATGCCCGTATTAGTTTGTGGCACGGAACGGGGAACTTCGTTTTTCAAAAGTTTTATTTACCCCAACAAATTATTTTATTGTGTGCACTTTTGCTCGTGATGAAGAAAAGAGAGTCTTCTTTGGCTGAATTGCTTACTTATAGTTTAAAGCATGAGATTGGGCGCAAATTTACAGAAAGGCAAGCTATTTAACAGTAACATAGATTTCTTCCCGCGCAAAAAATAGCGCGTTCGAAAATGAGCGCATCTGTCAATTACTCTCAATAAAAGGCTGCGACCACAAGGAAGATAATACTCCTTGATGAAATTTGGAGTTTGGGCTAGCTGGCAATGGATGACTTGGGAGCAGGGTTAGCTAGAGAGAAGCTAGGACATTGAGAGTGACAGAGGACGAGCACTGGTCTTGTGTCCCTCTCGTATCCTTATTTCTCTCGCGCTCTGTTCCTTTCAAATGAAAAAAATCTCCGCTTCAGCAGTGCACCTGTTGTAATCAAAAGCAGATGACGTCTTAGTAGAGAAAGAGTGTGATTGCAGTCAAGTTCTATTGCTTCATTCCTATCGCAGTTCTCTATCTCTTAACGTTAATAATAAGCTCAGAAGAAAAGAAGCTGAGAAAATGAGCCTTGGTCTATGATCAAATCTGTTGCTTGCAGCGCTTCCTAAAGAGAGAGAAAACTAAACGCGCAAGTTCAAAGCTTAGAAGAAGGTATGCGCGAGGAAAGTTCTCTACACACAATCCCTCCAGTCCTCTGTTGCAGTGATGTCGAATCCGAATGGGGCCAAAGAGAGGAGATGTATCGTTTTTTTTTTTCTACTAGAACGTGGTTGTTTTTAATCTTTGCCTCTGAACGTGGCGCGAAACATGCCGTCAACGAGCTTCCATTATCAGTTGGTCCCCTTCTCACGCCATCATCATCAACAGCGTGACTACGCCCACTGCAGGGCAGAGGCCTCTCTTATATCTCTCTAACTCTCTCCTGTGCCAGCTGGGGCGACTCTGTCCCCGCTAACTCGTTACTCTCACCCGACCACCTTACCTTCTGTCGCCGCCTGCTTCGCTTGCCTTCTCTTGGAATTCACTCCGTTACCCTTAAGGACCATCACTTACCTTCGCTTCGCATTACATACCCTGCCCACGCCAATTTCATCCTCTTGATTTCACCTACGATGTCATTAAATCGCGTTTGTTTCCTGACTCGCTCTTCCCTCTTCCTGTCTCTTAACCTTCCACCAATAATTTTCTTTCCATCACTCGCTGCGTGGTCCTAAATTTAGGTTGAACTATTCCCGTTGTTGTCCACGTTTCTGTCTCTTCGGTGAGTACCGGTAAGGTGCAGCGTTTACTTCGGACGATTACACTGATAGGTCACACTGCACGCTTATTTCTGTAATCTCTAAGCAGCGGCTACCACCTAAATACATATCCTGAATCGTCTTGCATGATGTGCTGGAGGACCCTACAACTGTAGGCCAAACAAAGGCTAGCGTGACACAAGTGACAAAACCCAGTTAATATCATGTGGAGAAAATTTTGAAACGCTAGCGGCAAACAATTGCAACCAAGAGAGGGGCCACTTGATCTCCACAGTACAAGCGACGCTTAAAATATGTGTAATAGAAAACCGCCCTCGCAGCCGAAAAAAATTCTCACAGTAGAAAGAGGTGGGCATGAATTTCATACCAATGATGGTGTTCGGAGTCAATTGAAATTGCAATTACGTTTTTTTGAAAGGCAGAGAGTTTCGTTTCGTAATATCTGAGGGCCGTGTTACCATTAGATTATAATGTTATCAAAATGCTAAGAAGAACAAGTCGATTAAAATGTTTACACTAAAATAGCTTCAAAATAGGAGCCGGAGACACACTGGGGACGCATGCATGAACAGGGTCTTGCTTTTAAATTACCGGTTCTTTTTTTAAAATCAGCTCACGAACGTCCTCGGCGCTCACTATTTGTCGGCACACAGTCGATGAAAAGTTTGTTCTGTCCTGTTCAAAACGTCTTTTCATCATGGAAAACCCATCCCTCAAGAGAAGCGAAAATTGGTTACAGAAACACGTGTTACTGGCACATTATGCGAAAATCGCTGCAAAATGGGTGCAGGTTGTTCGTTAAATAGTGTGCCGCTGATGTAATGAACGCTGGTCTATCCCCTGAGTTATATTCCCAATCTAACAGCTCTTGTTATATGCTCGCCGTTGCTGTTTTTGCAGTGCCACATAAACCCTTGCTCCGTCAAACGTTTTTTTCTTTTTTATTCTGGCATCGATGCATCTCTAAGCTTTTTTTTTGTTCTTCAGGGTAATATAGGATGAAATTCTTCTCGGTACTTGTGTTGCTCGGTTAGCAGAAAGCTTTAGAAAAAAAGTTCCGTTCTCACGAAATGTCATAATCATTTGGTTCTCCCTAATTATGCAATAATCACAAAGTAAACAATGGAGGGAAAACCTCAAGATGCTTGCTGGAGTTTTAACGAGAGGACTTGCTTTCGTCTGGACAAGTCCACTTTTCAAAACTCCGGCAAGCAGCATTAGGTTTTACCCCCTTCTTCGTTTTGTGATTATCAAGAACCACCTGAGAAACCTCTCTCTACCACTAACTATCCAGTAAATATGTGTTGCTGTTCTTGTGGAACCGTTCGCTTCGTTTCGTTATTGCAAGCATTTTATTGCGGCTGTGCCAGCTAGAAATAATTTTTAGTAAGCGCAGAGAAAGCGAGAGAGCTCAAGCTACCAGCGGAGAGAGACAATGAATATTTTTGGGGTTCCTTAGGCCTGGACGACAGAAGGCCGAAAGATGGCTGCAACTCCATATTACACATTTAAGCGCAGTGAGCTTTAGATACTATGCAAGGGAAGTCTTAGGAAATAAATGTTTCAGAGAATGGAGGGAACATTGCATGTAAAGTAAAACGACAAGACGAGGAGGAACATATAAGACAGCGTGTGTATTCGGCAGAGTATTGAGGTTCCCTTGTTCCTATGATATTGTACACTGCATACACTAAACCCCGCAGATTTGGCTCTGCGCGCCAATCAGTGGTTTAATATTTAATATTAGAGTTGGGTTGCGCCTAAAATGCAGTGATATTCTTACCGGGAACGAACGAACGTTTGTATGGCAAGTGGCTTGAGGTAAAATGTTAGGTTAGGGCATAAAAGTTTCTAAAGTACTTTTTTTAAATGTAACTGTATCCCAATGCAAACGAAAATTGAAGTGCAAAGTAATAGGGTGGTGTAAACAATGCTCGGTAATCATTATCGAAATTACACAAAAACTAAACCTTAAACGAATATTTCTAACTACGTTCGGCAGGCCGGCCCACATACGACCAACAATGGTGGAAATAAGCTTTTGTGGTGCAACGTTTGGAGGAGAGGTTGCGGACCGCTGTTCAGCATAAATATTTAAACTCACATTACGCCGCCGTTGTGTCTCCAAGTAACGTCGGAAAGGAAGGAAAACGTGTGACAATGAACTCCAGGAGAAAAACACGGAGTAAAACTGAGTATGCTTGTGTAAAAATGCGATAGTATACTGCGGTGCTACCCGGAAGAAAGCTGCGTATCTGGAAAGTTCCATTTTCTTCTCTTGTATTGGCGCAGTGGAACAAATCTCACTGTGGTGCGGAAGCAGAGCGTCTCTCAGTGCTTGTGTGAAATTATAACGAAACAATGGCGCGATTGCTCTTATGTGAGAAAGATGCTATTTCCGGCAATTAGAAAACATGGCCCTTGTTCAGCCTTACAATTTTTTTCCTCTACAGCATCGGCAAGGTTTGGAAAACCAAATAAAACACAGACCAGGAAGTGCATTTTGGAGTATCCTCCTATGTCCCATCGCTGTGTGTAACTAAATAAAGCAAGCTGAATACCGACAACAAACAGAGTGCAGAGCCGAGGCTGCAACTGCAACCAAGCTTCCTCCATTCTGTAAGAGTTTGTAACATTGATTACAGACAGAAAAAGGTGCCAGAGTCAGCGAATATAACGGGACATCCTACGAATAAGACATCAAAATGAGTGTGTAAAGCAGCAATGATGAGAATGAAAAACCTAAGCATAGTTGTGAAAGTATGCACGGAAGTTTTATGACACAGAATAATATACAAAACCACACAATATGCTGTAAACTTTTCCCAACATGGGTCTTCGCCTAGAATTTGCGTACTTCCTCATCCGTCCTCGCGTGTGAATTTAATTTCCGCTGCGAGGAAAGTCTGTGTCAATAGAGACAAATGGTGAATGTTTTGTGCCTCTGTACCTTTGGTGTAAATTATATAATTGCAATTCAGCACTAAATGTGGCAGCGATAAAATTAGCGGCTCTGAGCACAACGGCAGGCCATCCACTAATGTTTCCCTTCATATAAAATATGGATGCTTGTATCTGCAAGAGGGAAAATAAGCCGGATTAGTGTTCCAGCTCTGCTCGTTGAAACGAGGTCAGGGCATTCTGTGCACTTGGGTTGGCAGTCGCGGTGATCTGAATGTTCAAGTCACATTTAAACTGAGAGGAAGGTACGCTAACGAATCTCGCCATAACTGTTTCCGACATCACGTATTATATGCAGAAAATGGCTGCATTAGTTGGTCCGCTTGAAACTATTTTGCTGCGACCAAATTAGTTAGGGGTTATTCAAAACAGCTTCATTGACGTATATATTTCTCGGTTGGACGGGGTGATGTTTGAGCGATGGTGGGGAATACTTGATTTGCTCTGCACAGATTTATCACTGCTTCTTATTCCAAAGCCGGAATATTTCTTTTGTGAAAACTGGGAAGGTGAAACGAATTTAACGTACTGAATGCAGCAACGGCAGATTTCCCTGAAAAACTGTAATGTTCAGCACGCGGTGAAGACGCCAACGTTGCAGGAATCATTCCGACATTCAGGGACATAACACCTGTACAGATTATTTGATTGTGCTCGGGTTGCGTCTATACCTGTTGGCTCCGCACCCTGAGGGTAACACTGAAGACCACCAAAAGGCACGCACATAGATTTTAAAAGCAATTTTTTTCACCTTCCGGCAACGAGCTAGCACTGCTCATCGACCCTAAACATTTAGACTGCTTCTCGAGAAGCGAAATCTTTAAACCAGAGTGTGTGCAATGGGAGGAGTCGGGCTGCAACTGCGGGCGGTTTTTACCGATCGACCGACACTTAAACACACTTCCAAGGGCTGCCCCGAATTGCACCCCTTGGTTGTGTTGAAAATCTCCGGCAGTTTGTTTCATACAGAGTACGATCGGCGCCTCGCTTCAACGTACAACTAACCCACCAGTGGGCTTCTCCACTTTCCGGCAGCGCACTTTTGGAACGAGACGATGCTAGCGCACCCGAGTTTGTTTCAGCCTGCCAAGGTGCTGCGCCTTCTGCACCGTCGCATTCTCTACCGCACTGCATCGACACAAGCGCCCGCAGCGACCCGGTGGGCGAAGAAGAGAGGAATCGAAATCGACGGCGCAGTGCACAAGGAGCCTTGTGCTTCCTTTCCTTTTCAAGAAGGAAATGATTGGAGAGCACAGCTGCGCAATATCAGAAGTCAGGTCTGTAAGTGAAAGTCGTCGAAGGGTGGAGCAACAAATAATACACAAAAGACGATTTCCGTAACATCAATGACACCTCGCAGCAGCTTGTTCGCTCAAGAACCGCCGCAATTACGTCAAAGGAAAGTCCGTCTGGTAAGGACATGCGAAATTTTAACGCTTATGTTCATTTGCGCAAGCACCAGTACGCATAAATCCTTAAAGGTGCACTAAACAGCAATCTGAACTCGTCTTTTTACCACGAAAAATTGAGCTGCACGTTCCGATCATTCTCAGAAACTTTGAATTATTGTCATGTGCTGCCGTATTCCCCAATTTATATCGGATTAAATATCCCATCTCCCACGTTTTATGAACTCAACGATGAAGGTAGAAGGACTCATGCAGCGCGTGGAGTGCCTTTCAGCTAGTCACGAGGCGGCTTCGATTTCGCTTTTATTTTGTAGCGATAGCTACATTACGGTGGCATTTCGAGCCTTCAGCATGGCGGCGGGTCACCCTGTGGCTGCGCCGCCACGCTGTCACGTGGTTCGTCACGCGGTGCGAAGAAGCTGCTGGCGGCGCGGCGCCGTGGCTGATCACGTGGTTCGTCACGTGACCAAGTTCCACTCAGCCAGCTGTAGCTATCGCGTCACTCTATGTTTAACCAAGGCTAAACCACCACCTATTTTTTTGTTTTATAAGTTTACGTGAACAAATAGTTTCAGTCGCAGACAACATAGCTGCAATTTAGGCCCAAGGAAATAAAAATACGCGCAGACTTTGATTTACGTATCACTCCGCCGATGGCAGAGCGCCAAGCCGCCACGAGACTGGCTGAAGCGTTGGCTGACTGCTCCAACTTTCAGTTAAAAAAAAGGCGGGAGCCTGGACGTTTAATCTAATATAAATTAAGGAAATCGGTCGCACAGCACGATAATATGAAGCTTCTAAGAATCCTCTGAAAGTGGCGGTTGAGCTCCCATGTTAAAAAGACGAGCTCAGATTCCTCTTTAGTACAACTTTAAGATCTGCATCCGCTGTACAGACCTTTTAGAACACTGATCGCAGTGCATACTTTTTTAACCTGCCATAGTGACAAACTTAAAACAGCAATTGCGTTTCCTCATTTCTTAAAAAGAATGCACCAAGTGTTTAGCAGCTGTTACAGGCGCCTAAGCTACACACAGCATACACGACATTACAGTCGCAACGAAGACATAGGATTTTTTCAGGCTGTGAATTCATCTACTCACCATTTATTTAAGCTGATTCATGCCCTACCCATAAGCGTGAGAATACTGTGGCAGGCGTACAAGCTGACCACAATGAACGGGGCAATAGAAAGCGACTAAAGGCAGCGGCAGTGAACCCAATCAGGTTTTTAAGCGGTCGATATGAACATATATGCATGACATTATTGATTTTCGCTTTTTTACTGAAGTAAATGTTAACAGCTCTAGGAGCGGGAGACAGGCGTCCTTCTTTTGCTGCGCACTGCGTAATAATCTGAAGATGGTGCGTAATACCAAAATTTTTAAAAAGAACTATAAACGTGGGTGTGCTTTCCGCATTGAGATTGTAGACACACTGAACTCGTAGTAACATCAGAGGAAGAAATCAATGTATGATTCCTTGAAACTCGCAGGACAACCTGCTTTTGCATGCTGCGTGTTAAGCCTGCATGTTTAAGACATGGAGGATAATAAAGCCTTGTGCTGTGCAGAAAACTGCAGGAAAAATGTATTGAACTAAAATACTTGTAAATTCTTTTTCGAAATTATCAAACACATAAAGAAGTTGCCCAGCGATCAAGAACTCTTCAGTATTTTTGTGATTTTTGTGCGCAGTAGTATAACTGCAATCATCGGAATTGCATTTTGAAGCGTCACCGAAGAGCCCAACTCATGTATTCTCCACAGACGCCCAAGTTCCAAACTGGCTCCACTTCGGCATATTTTGAAACTCATCGCATTATGTATATGGTATAGGCTCCATCAGAATATTCTTGTCGATCGAAAACTCTCCCATCGAGTTAGATATGCAGACGTTGACATTTCGGATCCACCCTGGTCCAAAGTTTTAGACTTCGACAATCTACGAATGGGTCTCCACAGATGTCCCCGAGGGGCAGATGCGTAAATGCAATAACGTTAATGGCACACTCACGTAGCGTATGCTTGAAACTGACAAAATATTAATGCGAGAAGGAATGAACTCTGCGTAAAACTTTATGTTCGACATAAGAGTGCTGAAAAACTGAAAAAAAAATAAAGTCAAACTCCGCTTCATCTCTATTCACACACGCAAGAACAAGAAGTGACTGCTATAAACAAAAAATGGTTTTGAAAATGCTATGCATTGACAGTTCGCAATTACTCGGCCATACACTGCTGTGAAAGTTGAGGCAAATCAACTTAAATTCTTTGAAAATTGTCGGACGATATTAAAAATGTGTTATCGATGACATCAAATATTCGAAAATGGGAGGCAACGTACACTTCGTACGGATAGCGGAGGTATTGGCATTGCAGCGTCTGATGGGGAAGGTTCTTCGACGGCAGTCCTATTGGCCTATTATTAATTATTAATTAAAAAACTCAGCCTAGCGTTGCTGCTCAGCAAATTGGGAGTCGGATGCGTGGACAGTAGCTTGAGAGTGCTTCTTGCCTGTGGTCCACGTGAGTGCCATTGTGTTCAAGAGAGTCCAAGAGGAGGGACATCGACTTAAGGTGACGTGCATCTAGCGTTGTGCCTTTGTCAAGGTAATTGCTTGCACCGACGCAACCTTACGACCGTCAGATTGGGCGGTTAGTTACAATCTCCTTAGAATTTAGTTTGTGCCCAGAGGGCGCACTACCAAAGATACGAAACTTCCATGTAAACCACTGTCGAGCCGAGCCAAACGTCAGCGCCAATTCCTCCCTTATCAGCCGGAAGAAAGCAAACTGAAGCGTGGTGTTGTTGCCATGGCAACATATCCAGCTGAAAAAGCGTCAGTGAGCAGGAGAAGAACAACTACCGGTGAGATCAAAGCAACCTCGTTTCCCGTTGCCTTAGATGATTCGGCGATTGCCGCAGCCTGTCTCGCTGCACGCATGTCCAAGGTTTAATATTTTTTTGTTTACATCAAGTCCCCTCCTGTCACCAATTGCCCAGAAGAATGTGAAACCAAACCAAACTGTAATTACCGCCTTGCCCCCCCCCCCCTCCCCCTGGAGCTGCCACGCTGAGGCCTGCTTCTTTCAGTGTAATTTCAAAGAGAGAGCGACAGCAAACTTTATTTTGTCCAACAGAATAGACTGCGCCCAAGCTCTGTGGCAGGGTCCCTGGAAATATATTAATCTTTTTTTGAAAAAATGAGTGCAAAGTACAGAAACCTTTTGTCGACTCTCTAGTGCCAGGAAAAGGAAAATCTTGTTTTCAGTGAAGCCAAACATAATTTCATGCTTGTCTAAGAAGCTTAAGCCGCACTGAATGGATGATTTAGTTACGTGGCATGATAAGCAAAACAGTCACATCCGACTTTTGTGACCCAAAATTTTATGTTGCTTTAAGCTATTAAATGTCTCAAGAAATACAGTGAGGAAAGCTCCGGAAAGGCAATATATTTGGTGAGACTTGACTACAACGAAATATTAAATACCGCTATAGCTAACACGGAAGTTAGGAGTTTTTACAAAAAGCAAAAAATATTTATTTCCAGCGTTTCTAATGTCCTATTTGCACATTACTGCTGCTACAAACAACCGTTGAGCGTAAAGCGTAATAAAAAAGAAATATAAGACACTTTTGGTCGTACATTTTGCCCGCAGAAGTTAGCCTCGGTTAGGAGAGCTGTAATTAGGGTGCAGGTAAACTCATGTAATCGCCACGGAAATTTTAAAGCTACCCTCTGCTTTCGGATGCTATTTACAGGCCATTTGCTTCACGAAAAACGTCTTAGGCGGGAACGCGAGGATATCTTGGTGAATAAAAACTTTCCTTTTTAAAAAAAAACGCAGAAAAAAGGCAGTGACCGGAGACGGCATCGCGGCAGGAATGCGTCAAATTAAATATGAGGCCAGAACACCAAAGGCGCACGAAAGCGAGCTCATGGCCTGTGTACTTCATTCACGATTCCGCTGTGAGGTCTCGCCAGGCTGACCTACAAGCATGAATAATTCAGCGCAGGTAGATGTGCAAGAACTTTCAGACCAAAAAAGGCAACTACCGTCATACAGTCACGATGGTTATGAAAGAAAAAAAGGCAAAAAAATTAATATCCGGTCCTTGTAGTACTCCAGGAGAGAGGCTTTGGCTTAGTGTTAAGAAAGGGGTAGTAATAATTGGTTTTTGTTTTTTTTTTGCGGGGGGAAAGGAAATGGCGCAGTATCTGTCTCATATCTTTGGACACCTGAACCGCGCCGTAAGGGAAAGGATAAAGGAGGGAGTGAAAGAAGAAAGGAAGAAGAGGTGCCGTAGTGGAGGGCTCCGGAATAATTTCGACCACCTGGGGATCTTTAACGTGCACTGACATCGCACAGCACACGGGCGCCTTGGCGTTTTTCCTCCATAAAAACGCAGCCGCCGCGGTCGGGTTCGAACCCGGGAACTCTGGATCAGTAGTCGAGCGCCCTAACCACTGAGCCACCGCGGCGGGAGGTACTAAGGGAGGCATCACTTTAAAGCCCCGCTGTAATATTAATTAGTTTAACATTAGGAGACCGAAAGCGGATGGAGTGGGTGAGTGAACAAACGCTGTTTAATGACGTCCTAGTCAAAACCAAGAGGTATAAATGGGCATGCAGTGCGAAGGCAAGATAACCGCTGGTCCTTGATGCTGACGGAACGTATTCTAAGAAAAGACAATCCTAGCAGGGGCGGCAGAAGGTTAGGTGGGCGGACGAGATTAACAAGTCTGTGGGGATACGGCGGCCGCAGATGGCAAAAGACAGGTTTAGTTGGAAAGACATGGCAGAGGTCTTTGCCCTGCAGTGGGCGTAGTCAGGCTGGTGGTGAAGATGATGATGCCCATGCAATCAGCCAATGTTGATTACGGACGTCGAACGGCCGGGAAGGTGCCGAACAGGTGGTTGGGAGATATGTATGGAAGCGACCCCAGAAGCGCGTACGCATATCCAACAATTCTGGAGAAAAGCATTTTTAAACGGGAACGAATTTATGAACGCAATTTTGTAGCGAGAGCTACATTACGCTAGCATTTCGAGCCTTCAGCGTGGCATCCCTTGAGCTGCGTGGCACCCCTCGAGCTCCGTCCGCGTCGTAGAGGTGACAGTAGAGACGAACAACTAATCTTCCATATTACAGAGACGTTACACCATATAAGTGATGCCGGCCATGAAATAACTTTTCAGTGGCTTCCAAGTCACTGCGGGATTATCGGCAATGAACGGGCGGATCACGCTGCCCGCTCAGCCCATACTGAGGAGCGCCACGTCCCAATTCCCTTTTCTAGAACTGACGCGGCACGGAAGCTCCGCCTACTTGCTCGGCAGTGCTCCGCGTCGCAATGGAATGAGACACATTTAAGAAATACGCGACTGTACTCACTTGATCCAACTTTAAGTCTTCGAGCGCCATCACAGCTTCGCCGTAGAGACGCCACGCTTTTATATCGACTTTGGTTGGGTGTTGCCTTTACTAAAGCCTATGTCTTCCGCATAGGGATGTCCGACACCCCAACCTGTGACCACTGCGGCCATGAAGAATCAATTGGCCATATATTGTGCTCCTGCCCGCTGTACAGTCCACAGAGGGCATGCCTTAGCCACGAACTTGACCAACTGACGACCAACCTCTATCCGAAAAAAGAATTCTACAACATCGAAAGGACCTACCGTCGCAGAAGAAGGCCGTGCAAGCGCTTTTGCGCTTCTTGCAATCTACCGGCCTGTGTGAAAGACCAACTTGAACGCCTTGTGTGTGTGTGTGTGTGTGTGTGTGTGTGTGTGTGTGTGTGTGTGTGTGTGTGTGTGTGTGTGTGTGTGTGTGTGTGTGTGTGTGTGTGTGTGTGTGTGTGTGTGTGTGTGTGTGTGTGTGTGTGTGTGTGTGTGTGTGTGTGTGTGTGTGTGTGTGTGTGTGTGTGTGTGTGTGTGTGTGTGTGTGTGTGTGTGTGTGTGTGTGTGTGTGTGTGTGTGTGTGTGTGTGTGTGTGTGTGTGTGTGTGTGTGTGTGTGTGTGTGTGTGTGTGTGTGTGTGTGTGTGTGTGTGTGTGTGTGTGTGTGTGTGTGTGTGTGTGTGTGTGTGTGTGTGTGTGTGTGTGTGTGTGTGTGTGTGTGTGTGTGTGTGTGTGTGTGTGTGTGTGTGTGTGTGTGTGTGTGTGTGTGTGTGTGTGTGTGTGTGTGTGTGTGTGTGTGTGTGTGTGTGTGTGTGTGTGTGTGTGTGTGTGTGTGTGTGTGTGTGTGTGTGTGTGTGTGTGTGTGTGTGTGTGTGTGTGTGTGTGTGTGTGTGTGTGTGTGTGTGTGTGTGTGTGTGTGTGTGTGTGTGTGTGTGTGTGTGTGTGTGTGTGTGTGTGTGTGTGTGTGTGTGTGTGTGTGTGTGTGTGTGTGTGTGTGTGTGTGTGTGTGTGTGTGTGTGTGTGTGTGTGTGTGTGTGTGTGTGTGTGTGTGTGTGTGTGTGTGTGTGTGTGTGTGTGTGTGTGTGTGTGTGTGTGTGTGTGTGTGTGTGTGTGTGTGTGTGTGTGTGTGTGTGTGTGTGTGTGTGTGTGTGTGTGTGTGTGTGTGTGTGTGTGTGTGTGTGTGTGTGTGTGTGTGTGTGTGTGTGTGTGTGTGTGTGTGTGTGTGTGTGTGTGTGTGTGTGTGTGTGTGTGTGTGTGTGTGTGTGTGTGTGTGTGTGTGTGTGTGTGTGTGTGTGTGTGTGTTCCTTTTTTTGCGTTTTCCTCTCTGTCATCTTTCTAACCCCTATCCCCCATCCCCAGTGTATGGTAGCAAACCGGAGACTCACATCTGGTTAACCTCCCTACCTTTCCTTTTCATTCTCTCTCTCTCTCTCGAGCTCCGTGGCGGCGCCGTGGCTGGTCACGTGGTTGGTCACGTGGTTAGTGACGCAGTGCGGCGCAAGTGCCGGCGGCGTGGCGCGCCTAGCCGCCCATAGTGAATCACGTCCAGGGACGAAAATGAAGATGACGAAGGAACGCCCAGGCGACTCATACCTCTTGAATTCATTTTATTTTTCCAATTTTTTTATTTTTTTTATCTTGATTCAGTCTTCTGACGTTTCCTTCCCCGCGCAAATGCTTCATTGGCATTCTACTCTATACCTTGGCCAATCCCCCCCACGTGGGTATGTGCCATATTACTTGAGGAGAAGAAGAAGAAGAAGAAGAAACGGAGCGGCGGAAGACTGACTGCAATTCGACTGAGCAAGTTCCACTCAGCCTGCTGTAGTTATTGCGCCACTCCTGGTTTAACCAGAGCTAAACCACAGTTCTCTTATATTTTAAGATTTGAGTATATTCAACATATCCGCAGATCTGTAAGCGGCGCGCTTGCAGTTTTTTGCTATTGCCGTTTTTGCTGCTGTCAAAAGCGTTCCCTATTCGTTTCCTATTCCAGTTTTAACTGGTCGATGCTAATGATGGAAACGCTATAATCGAAAGATTACTCTACATATCAGAAGAATGGACCTTTACCCTCAATATTTCTATACCAGTGCCTTGCTGTTTTTCAAAATTCAAAAGTTTTCTCCTAGATTGTCGGACATGTGGCCACAACGAATTGCCAATTAAAGTGTTACGCTTGTTTCCTCCACAGAAGACAGGCCAGGATTCATAAGTCATGTCATTTGCCAAACTTGGAAACAATTATTGTGCATATGTGGCCCGTCGGATTTCGCAAGCTTCTAAAAGCTATTACTACATTAATTTCCGTTCCGTTTATGACATGTAAAGGGCTAAGCTACCGGAGTCACTGCTCAGCATTGCAAAAAATCTGCAGAGAGATGAGGATCACGGCATCTTTTTGTACTGCGCCCTAGCTCTACGTCTGCAGCCACTGAGACTTAGAGTACTTAGTTAAATTACAACACACCGCGTGGGCATGAATCAGATCCTTGATTTCGTGTTGAAAAAGGCAACATAAAAATTTAATACGCACTTTCCTGGCTGAGTAATTGTAAATAAACAAAGTATGAGCTGACTAAGTTATACTTACTGAATGCGCTCACTGCATGCGTTGTGATATCAGAGCTTGTCAAGAACTGTCGGGCGCACAATATTGATACTCTTTCTTCGTACATTGTTTCAATTTTTGAATAAGAGAGGGAAAGAGTGAACTCTAATGAATGCAAAGGCGCAGTTGTCGGCAGGTGGAACGTAAGCCTGGTCTGCTACATCATACGGGCTAAAGAGGAAGGGGAAGAATGGAAGAGGCAGAGTTGTAATGGAAGTTGATGACGTTATAACCCAATATGACGTCCACGCATACAAAGTAGCGGCCACTAGTGTGTTGCGGAGATTATAATGCACAGCACACGTGATCCATTTTTTGCACACTCACTGACGCCAAAGACTTATATGTGGTACAGAAATGGGCTGTGATGGACACACGTATTAGCATTTACATATGGTCACGAAGCTTGTGCAGCATCATTATTGACTACACCATTGTTTAAACAAGTTCTTTAACGAGGACGTTAGAGCTCCTTGCTCCGGAAGTGGCGACTTGAAGACATGACATGACATAGAGGAACTTCACATAAAAGAACCTGATATTGACGGACATCACAAATTTTCCAGCTCAGTCACGGCGCGCAGAAGGCAACGGCCATGCTTATATAGCAGAAACAAAAAGTCAAGAAACCCTTTAAATATAAAGCTAAGCAGATGTCAGGGATATGAAAACGATCGCAGTTTCGAGAGATCTTCAACAAGGCGTAAATATGAGGTGAGTCCATGAGTTTCAAGCATATCGTGCAAATGTAATGTCATTATAAAGTGCGAGGGGACAAGGGCTCGGAGAAAGACTTCAAGGGAGCACAAGAAATGGAAGTACCTTTCTTCCCGCACAGATTTGACGGCTAATGTTGTTTGATTACACGCAGCGAAAACTGCGAAAATTGAAGAGCTATTTTATAATGCAGGTGCAAACATCAATCAAGGAGAGCTTTTATGGCATACATTTCATAGAAGTTCGCAATACGTAAAAAACTACATGAAAGTAAACGTATACTTTATTACGGCGCGTCTCTTTCGATCGCGTCAACGCGTACAAGGAACAATGAAACGATCCGACATAAGCGTCAAGCAAGGGTATACTAGGTATACTAAAAGCAAGCATAGCTATTATTAAAGCAGCGCTACCATCTGGAGAGCAGCGATCTAAAACGGAGCGCTGTCTACTTTATGGCTGCCGCTTAACGCACTGAGGACACGTGGATGTATAGTGCAGTAGGCGCATCACTGCAAATTTACAGAGACTGACTTTATGGAGAATCCAGAGGGTATCATATGACGCGCTTTCACTTGCGGCTGAGGCCCACCAGTGTCAAGACATGCACGTGTCAGGGTTTCTCTTCGACCGGGTAGCTGCGGTGGTTTCTCGCTTCGCGTGTTCCCCACGCTACCCTGGGGACAAACACCTCATCGCATGAAGCGATAGCTTATATCCGACAAACTTAACGTCATTTACTTCGATCACGTCGGATGGGCATTTCCACAACTTTTCCTCCGCTTTTTTTCCCTGATAGGTATCGTGTTCATACCACATTAGCCACGTTTCAGTAAAGGAAGTAGTGGTGCTCGCTAGAGGCATTATCGCAACAGTATGTTAAGTCTGCGCTACAGAAACAATTTTTTTTAAATATAGTTGCAAATAAGGACAGGCAGACGAAAAGAAAAAAAAATGGGTGTGGTTTAGCTCTGGTTAAATCTGGAGCGACGCGAAAGCTACAGCTGGCTGATTGGAACTCGCGCAGTCGAATTGCGAAGTCAGTCTTTCACCGTTGCGATTTGCTGGACGTTGCTTCTTCATCTTACTCCCTGGACGTGGATTCACTCTCTCCACTCCTCCCCCCACTCGGTTTCGCCGGCGCTCCGCGCCGCCGGCAGCTGCCAAGGTGGCCACCGCGCCGCCACGCTGAAGGCTCGAATTGCTAGCGTAATGCAGGTGCGCAGCGCGCATACCAGCTGCGTGCTCTGACGTCAGTCCGCGCATGCGCACAGCTGACGAGGCGGGCGGCGTCTGCTCCACCGTTGGCACAGCGGCGAGGCGCGCGGCTCGGACACCAGCTGCGGGCTGTGACGTCGCTCGTGCATGCGCGCAGCTGGCGGAGCGGTGGTGCCACGGCTAGGTGTGCAGCCACGCTGACCTCCCGAAGTGGCTAGCGTAGTGTAGCTATAGCTATATAAACCGGGGAAATGGGAGCACTGTGTTCTGCCTTCACCGACACGAACGGATGTGTCGGACTCTAAAGCTTTCAAAACAAACGTGAAAAGGATTGTTTCAGGAAATATGAAGTTTAAGATTGAGCATAATTTTGCAGTTGCTAAGCAGAGACGTACTCTTTTGTCTGTGCTCTTCATTTATCTGTTATCGCATTCAAGACAGCATATGTAATCTGATAGAATATTTTTTGACAGCAGACATAAGTCTGTATTCCTTAAACACTACCATTTTAACGAGCAACTCTCCCAGCAATGCTTTTTCATCTTCCCCCTAGAAAGCAGTAATGGTATTCACGTATTCATGTGGGCAGATTTCATCGCCTCAGGAACAATATTTTTCATGCGCTCTATCATCTTCTGCAATTTACTGTGTACGTCTTGCGGTGTGCGCAACGCCATCCCAAGAAAGCTTAATGCGCGTCTTCGAGAAAAAATGCGTAATCACATCATGCCTAGAATATTGATTTGACAAACAGTGATCCTTCTATGTTAGTAGTTACAAACATTGTGACATTTAGTACAGAATTTTCTACATGCCTAGAAGTATTGGCCACTGCTATTTTGCGCATAAAACATTGTAAACAGTATTTATTCTGACCTGGATGCAATATTAAAGAAAAAAAATGCTCACTTAAGCTCCACCTTAGAGTATGCCTCTTTAGCCTTAATGATCTAATGACCATATATGCGGAATTGATCAGTCTTAACTATACATTCACTGATCCCTGGGAGTCCTGATACCACTCCTGGCCAAGTGGTGTCGCGGTTAAACGACGCGCCATTCACCTGCAACGGCAGGTGCTAAACAGGTGGATTTGTGCGGCCCAAGTTCTTTCCGAGCTACCTCTCGTGACCAGTGATTACTTTTATGGTCACCTGCCATGGTGGTCACTTTGCTCATAATTCGGTGGGCGGGTTGTGATGACTCCATCAGGGATCGTGACCTACGTGGCCCACTTAAATTGCTTCTCCTAGGATTTTTCGCTCACATCGCCGACGCCGTATGAGCTGCAGAACGGAAGCTTGAAAGTTTTCTCATTAAAATACGTTTCCAAGAGAAATGGGGAGCGGCAGTTGAAACGTTTAGTTCAAGTGTATATACATTACCCGCTTTGTGTGATTCTATACTGAACTCACCGTGCGGTAGCATCGTAGATTTAAAAACGCTAGATGGTCGAGAAATTTCTGTAACTTTGAGGCTCTGGCTTTCCATGAGTTGTAATGCTGCAGAATCGCTTTACACGCGGCGCATATTTTGCGGAAGTATACAGATGAACAAATAAGTGTGAACCTTTTCGTATGGTAATATTCCTTGCTTCATGACTTTGTTATGTTGGTTTTCTCTTGTTCAATGTACCCGTAAAAGACAGCCGCTATCTAGACAGAAGCACGGGTAGCAACGCGCTCAGCGTCTTATTCAGTAACATGAAGATCGAATGTTCACATGCGGAGCGATCAGAGTCAGCTCCTTGTGGGGCAGGAGTATGAGTTCTCTTGAAAGCATATCTTCGGATTTCATGGATTTCATGAATACTTTTACTTGAGGATCCAAAAGGGTACTCAAGTAACACTTTTTGATGAGCTAGTTAGTGCCTAGTTCTATGTACAAAAGTTAGCGCAAAATAAGACACAATCACAAGAACGGTGGACAGGAAGCGCGTTGTCCTGTCCACCGCTCTTGTGATTATGTAGTATTTTGCGCTAACGTTTGTATCCAAAAGGGAGTAATAATAATTGGTTTTTTGAGGAAAGGAAATGGCGCAGTATCTGTCTCATATATCGTTGGATACCTGAACCACGCCGTCAAGGAAGGGATAAAGGAGGGAGTGAAAGAAGAAAGGAAGAAGAGGTGCCGTAGTGGAGGGCTCCGGAATAATTTCGACCACCTGGGGATCTTCTTTAACGTGCACTGACATCGCACAGCACACGGGCGCCTTAGCGTTTTTCCTCCATAAAAACGCAGCCGCCGCGGTCGGGTTCAAACCCGGGAACTCCGGATCAGTAGTCGAGCGCCCTAACCACTGAGCCACCGCGGCGGGTCCAAAAGGGAGGGCGGTTGCAGTTTTTGTTCTAACTATTCGGTCTCTCCATTTTTGTTACTAAACAAAGAGTTCTAAGCCAATCATGGTAGTTAATAAGTCAGGAAAAAGAGCCAATACGTTTTTAAATGTGAACTCAGTAAGAAATGTTTTCAAATTAATATTGTTGCAGCTTATTTCTTGCATATCACGAAAAAACTTCTCGATATCCATCCGACACTCCGGGCGCAAATGTTGCATTACACTGTACCGATTACCTTAGAAGCCCATGTTGTTGTTGTTGCCTTAAATACGATGGCACATATCCACGGTGATGGATTGGCCAGGGTTTGGTGCGGATCTAAACAGGAAAAATCTCATCCAGGTTTATCTCAAGCGGCTCATAAATTGAGAGGACTCTGTGAGAAAATGAAAAACACAAATTTTTAAAAGAGCTTGATGAAATCGGAATGAAAATCAAGGAAACAAAGCGGTGCGAGTAAATAACTAAATTTTTGGAATTAAACAGAAAGGAAGTAATTTGGAGAGTAAAGTAAAGGCATCGAGAAGTTAACACAAAAACCTCCAGGATTCAATGATATACCTGTGAAGAAGCTGACACACCTGAATAATGGCATGCCCTTGGACGGTTGCACGGAGGAGAGGACGGGAGGAGTAAACGGCTGGCCTAACTGAGCGAAAGGATTTTGGAAAAACTGAATTCTCTGCCATGCAAACCGCCGGCAGTAGAGGATGAAATGATCTACCGTTTCAACGTCCCCGCATGGCGCACATAGATTCGACGGCCTGAACCCAGAACAGCATGAATATAGATTAAGGCGAGGAATCCTGCAGCGCAACAGCGTCATAGAAACCTCACATTGTATTGATGCGCAGGAACGTATGTTCCATGGGAATTCCAAATGTTCGAAATCCGCAGTACCAAGGATGGGCTCATGGCACAGGTAATGGTGTATCTGGTGAAGTTCATAACGGGAAGTGGTCAGAAGGGTGAGGTTCAGAACGACGTGGGCAACAGACCCATTGATGGTTGATTTCGCTAAGCAATCGGCCATCGAATTTGAAGTAATGTCGCAGTTCCCTGGTATCCACTGAAAGCGCCCCTCTAGGACATGACGTGGCACAAAGTACATTAGGGATCGGTACAGGAGAGTAGTTTCCGAACTTTCTAGTGCAGCAAAGACTGAGAGGCAGTCCGAAAGAATTATATCTTGAGAAATATTGCTCGGAACTTTTTGAAGGGACAAACCAATAGCGAGAAATTCAGCAGCGAAAATTGGTGCATAATCAGGGACCCTGAGAAAATAACTCCAATCAAGTGTGTGGGAATAAACACCTACTGCCGCCTTTTCGCCTTGTTGAGAGGCATCTGTGAAAATTTCAGCATGGCTCGGATACTGAAACAGCTATTCCTCCAGGAGACCGTTTAGCACGTTGGCAGATAAGTGCTTTGCATATAGCGGCAGCATATGGTCGAAGCAAACAGCTGGTGCAACCTGCAAACTGCTGACGTATTGCACAGACCTAAGAGAGACATCAATTCTAGACAAAAGGTGTTCAGTAAACATAAATTGAGGAAGTTTGTAAAGCGGCCAATGTTTATCTAGAAAAAAGCTGGGTTAGTCAAAAAAATTGGAGGTGCTACTCCGGGCATTGCCTCAAGTCCTCGCAAGAAGGTGCGCACTGTGAGCAGCTGGAAGCGAGAGTTTAAGTACCGTATGCGCGCTTCCAGAAAGGATCTCCGTTTCGCTGGTCGTTACTTCATCTTCGTCCCACTTGACATAGAGCATGCGCACAGCTGTTGCAGCTCAGTTTCGCCAGCGTGCCGCGCCGCCGGCAGCAGCAGCTGCGCCGCACCACGTGGCTGGTCACGTGACCAACCACGTGACCACGTGGCGGTGGCGGCGCCGCCACGCCGTTGCTGCGGCGACAACGCCACGTGCCGCCGCCACGCTGAAGGCTCCAAATGCTACCGTAATGTAGCTATCGCTACAAAGCAAATTCTCACTTTCTGGCACTATGGTCCGCTTTTAATTTTGTTAGAAGCGCTTTATTCGCAAGACAGAGATGTTAATTTACATACAGTAGTTCATTTTCTTGGAAACCAAGACCCGTAGTCGTTTGTTTTTAAGAAACATTGAGAACCTTAACTCGGACTGACGTAGTAGGGAAACTGACGATGAGATCTCTTGTTTCCATATGCTAAGGACGGCCTCTATGTATCACACGTATATTGCGTTCGCTAAACCAAACGCCAAGCGCAGTAACCACTTACTGCACAATACTGACTACGTTATCATGCAGAACTACTGGGAGCCTCTATATATCGATGTTTCTGTTCCGAGTTGCCTGCTTGGACTCTACTATACCTTTTCTTGCCTCATTCAGTTCCTTTTGCAGCAGCTCAGTTTTTATCTGACAATGGCCTTTTTTTGTGCTTTCCTTTCAGCCAGGGAAAGGACTAAAGCATTTACAAAGCTTCATACTAAAGCTTTTACATTGCTTTTGAATTCTGAAACCCGTCGGTCGTTCAGTAAATTGAGTCTTTCATACTACAGAGCTCGGCGCGAGTTCCAGTAAGCGAGTTTCCGCTTTTTTCTCTACATTAGTTTTCCCGTCGCTCGTAAATGCATCTAGCTTCGCTGCTACTTCAATTATGACTTCTACACCTTCTTTAATGATGCTTGAAGTCTTGGCTCCCAGAGCCTTAAAAACATCGTCCAGTGCTCCCGCATTGTGGCTGCCTTTTTTGCGCTGAGTAGCTACGCCAAACGCCAGAAAAATCCAATACCTGAGGTTACTTTAACATGCCTGGCAGCAAGAGAGACGCCAGTGATGGCGCCGCCTAAAATAAATGTAGAAATAAGTACCCACCTGCGAATAGAGAGGCGCTCTGTTATTCGGCGCCCACATAGGATTGCTGCCTCTACCGAAGTGATCATCTTTCCATAGAAATACTGCCCTCTTGGTGGAGGCTCCACATCAGTTCTGACTTTGCTGACTGTTGAATTATGCGGCGATACAAACGATAGAAGAGGCAACGGTATGAAAACGCTGCAACGCCGCCACTCATTTCTAGCTGCGTTCCTCTCCATGACGCCGACACTCGCCGTAGCTGCTTTCTCTTGTAAGCAGTGAGCCCCCGTACTCTCAGTGCAGAGGGGACATTGAGAGGGTCTTTCACGCACCATCGCCGTCTTTGGGGAATGCCCTGACGCCGTAGTCTTACCTAGTGCGCTAAGTGTACGGTTTCCACACGGACGAGTACTTGTACTTCGCCACAGTGCAGCGTAAAAGTCACCTACGCGTCTCCGAGGAGCGCTGGGCTACATCAGCCGGCCAGCGCACGTGTGCACTTCGGATCCTGCGTACAACACGTGCACGGAGGTATCTCTGGAGAGGCGCCCGATGTCCCTAGCTGCCCGCACTGCTGCGTGGCATAACAGCGGCGTCCTTCAAAGAGGAAACGAACGCCAGAAAAAGCAATAACCGCGTCTCTCTGGCATAGTTATACAGTGCGTGAGAGCCTTGACCGTTCTTTACCTTGTTCGCCGAGAGCCCCGTCGCTATTGGTATAGTGGCGTTGTGGCTCATCCCCTTTCTCGTTCGTTGTCTACGGATGACAAGCTAGGAAGACGGCTGGCAGCGCATCAGGGACAAGGGTTTTACTATAAACGCGAGCGTGCACGGAGGGCGAAGACGAGGGAAGTGGGAAGAAAGCCCCGGGTGGTAGAGGGTGCGGATACCCTTACCGGAGAGAGAGAGAGAGTTCTGGGGCCATATTACGTAACTGCCACAAATTGTGTCAAATGTTATTGACAGTGACGTCAAAATGACGAAACGATGCGACGTCCACGCCGTCTCGTTACACGGCGTCTGAAATCAAGCTACTAAGTGCGCAGAAATATTTGAACAAATGCAGTGAAGGCTACGTGCGTACCAAGCGAACTTGCAAGAAGCGCTTGGTACGAAGTCGACGAAGATAACTTGCAGAAAACTTGTGCTGTTCGGCTCTTTCGATCGATGAAAAAATGCCAGAAGGTGAGGTGTTGCAGTATGTGATACAGCATACGCATACGCAGCATACGTGTGTCTTATTTATATGTAGCTACGTGTCATAGAGGTGACGACGGAACCCTCCCCTTCTGCGCGCTAAGTTTACAAATTGCCTCCACCACCCGCTGTACGCATTTGCTCACCGTCGGTTGTGCGATGCAGACGTACGCCTCATTACCAACAGCAGCTTGAAAGCCGCCGGTAGCTGAGAACCGCACGGCACATGGCAGCTGCCGCCGCACCGACAGCGTGCTCGCACGCAAACCTCCCAGTTCATCGGCGACTTCGTCGTAGACGCACTCTACCGTCTGCTTCTCCAGTCGAAAACGGCGTCGAAACCGCTCGTCCGGCAAGTCAAACGCGTTTTCGTGCGCCCTCCTTCACCGTTGCTCGCCCCAACGCAGCCGCCTCAGTTGTATCGCCACGTACACCGCCGCCATTTTCTGTCACAAACACAACGGTCAAATTGACCGCCTCAAAACTGTCACAAAAAACTGCCAATTATCGGCTGCATAATTAAGGGTGCAACGTCAGCACTTCTGCCACATCCATGACGTAATCTGCAGTCACCCATGACGCAAAAATACAAAATGGCCGCCGGCCAAGACCGACGAATAGGAGCAAGGATTATTGACGACTTTTTGACAAGTTTCTGACAATTTTCCAGATTAACAGTTGCGTAATCTGGACACAGATGATGATGAGCCCAGGCAGGAAAGGAAAGAAGACGTCACACGTGCTTTTTTCCGACTGCCGTAGGGCACGGAATGTTCACTGTTCGGGCTAGGGTTGTGGAAGAGTGGAGGGGAAGTTGGAGAGCTGAGCACAAAGGCCTGTCTCCAGGGCCCATTCCTGCCTAGTGGCCGCGCACCCTCGCGCACGCTCGACGGAAAAGGTAGGTCAGACTGGCCGCCTAACTTTCCAGAGAGAATTAGAAAATGATGGCTCAGAGGCGACGGAGGGCGCGTAACTTCGCCCGCGCTAGGAGTCGCCATCTCCCCTTCTTTCTCGCGCTCTGCGTCGACGGGGCGAAAGAAACGAGAGCCTCCCAGAACAGACGATTGCTCCTAGCCAATAGGAAAACGAGACCGGAACGGCAGAAGGAGTGAGTTTGTACGGAGAAGGAGAGAATTTGTACAAAGTACTCTATGAGTATGTGAACGCCTGCTTTGGCACTAGTAACGCAACAGACGCGGCGCGCGTCTATGAAAGGAAGTTGATCGTGGGCTGCGATTCAGCCCCGAGCCGCCGGTTAAGCTTGCATAAGCCCGCCCGCTGAGGAGCTGCCGAGGGACGCACCACTCTTGGCTAGCCACGGACCATCCAGGCAGCGTGCGCCAGTATTCGGGACGGCCACCGTTGGACACCTGCAGTCGCTTCGGACTGACGAAGTGCCCTGCGCGGTAAACAATTAGCATCCATTCATGCGAAAATGCTCGGTCGGAAGCATCAAAGTGGTGCGTCTAAACGAAAGGCGAAGTTAGAAAGAGAAGAGCGTTTTAAGAAGCTACCAAACATGACAAAGTACCTACTGAATGCAGCTTCTGTGGAGCAGTATGATCGCTCTACCCAGAGTCCGTGTCAAACTCCCAATAGTACCGACTGTGCTCCTGTTGAGGACTTGCAAACTCCATCACCACGGTTTCTGGGCAAGAATGAAGGTTTGACTCATCTTGGTTGTCTGGATCCTGTGAAAACGGTGCCAACCTCGGTCGTCCATATTTCTGAGCAACCGGCGCTAACCGAGCCCTTTTCTGTTCCTGAGTCAGCAACGTCTATGCTACTCGGCCGGGCCCCTGCCACAGAGCTCCAGGTGTCCGGTCCGCTACGCCCGATTTCTACTACTGCTGATCAACAGGTGCCAAACCTCCCCGATGGGCCTCCTTCTACTGACGATTGCCAGGAAACAACACTCCAAGAAGCGACTCACTTGTTTCCTGTTAGTTTGGCTTCAAATAATCATGTTCCCACTCACAAAGTGTGCCTCAAGAGGACGAATGAGGCGGCTTCTCGTTGCGGCAACAGAGAAGTACAGACACCCCTGCAGCAAGAGGTACGTTGCGAGGTTCTCCGATGTGACCCTGCTAAGTGGCCGGACGTAATTACTGACAGCTTTCGGAGAGTATGCCTTGAGAAAGAGCAATTGTATTTTCAAAATCGGGCAGAAAATTTTCCGTCTTCCGAAAGGCAATACAAAACTCAAAAACGCTATATGCCACCTCATCTTTTCGTGAGAAAGGCTGTAAATGGGGAGGAGTACGAGCGACACTGGTCAATGTGCTCGGAGTTCAAAGGTTCCGTTTCCTGTTTCATGTGCAAACTATTTTCGATTTCAATCAACCCCAGTGCTTTCACCAAGCACCGCTTTTCTGATGGGAAAAGAGCAGAAGAAAAGGTTTGCGCCCATGAAAATAGCGTCGAGCACCGGAAGTGCGGGGTAGCATGGCTCGCCCGCTCTAACTCGAGCAGCACAATTGACAAAGAGCTGTTTAAGCATCTTGTCACTGAGACCGCTTACTGTACGGAGGGGTTGAAGCGCGTAGTAGTTGTAGTTGAGCTTCTAGCTGAGCGCAACTTAGTGTTTACGGGCAGTGAGGAGATTTATGGTTCACCGAGAAATGGAAATTATATTGGAGTGCTTGAGGCCAGTGCCATGCTTGATTTCATCATCATCATCATTTATTTACCCTTAAGGGCCCCAGGGGGCAATACATAAGGGGGGGGGGGGGGCGAACAGTAATCATGTCACAAAGAACAAAATTGGAACATAAACATAACACATGTAGATACAACTGTGAACATTTCAAAAGAAAGACAAGCAAGTAAGTGAGTAAACAAAAAAAAAGAAAAAAGAAAGAAAAAGAGAAAAAGAAAAAAAAAGAAAAAGAAAAAAGGGCCTTCTAGAGGAGCACATCAAACGCTACAGAAACAAAGGAAAAGGTCACCCATCGTATCTGTCAAGAACTATTTTTGATGAATTTATCGAGCATATGACAAAGGCTTTCAAGGAACGTCTCGTTGACGAAGTGAAACGCGCAAAATACTTCTCTTTAATTGTTGATTCGACTCCAGACCTTACTCACGTTGATCAGCTGTCAGTTGTTTTACGATACTATTTAAACGGGAAAATGTACCAATGCTTTCTTGGATTTCTTCCAATCGGATCGCACACCGGCTTGTATCTTATCGATACCGTGTGCAAGCTCAAATCAAACACCTGAACGAACTGGCTGTCTACGTCCCGTGTGCTGGTCATTCAGTGAACTTAGTTGGCGCGTGTAGCGTTGACAGCTGCCTCGAGGCAGTCAAAGATTTCACTGTAATTCAGAGACTGTATGTGTGCCTTGCTGTCTCGCCTAAGCCATGGAGGTATCTTTTAGACAGCATGGGCGGAACTGGCCAACAGCTTGTTTTGAAAAGTCTCTGAGACCAGGTCGTCAAGACGCGCTAAATCATGTTAGACCATTCTGAAAAATTTCAATGCAGTCTTGTGTTGCGTTGAAGCTATATCAAAGAACGGGGAAGAAAACGGTGACACTAGGAACGAAGCGCTTTCTCTCTTCAAGATAATGACAAAACTAGAGACTGCATTCGTGGCGATTTTCGGGAGTGAAATCTTGGAGCGCTTTGATGAAACGAGCGTAGCAGTTCAGAAACGAGGCTTGGACATTTCAACTAGCTGTAGACCTGCTGAGCTCTCTAGAAGGCTTTGTTAATTCTTTGCGATTTCTCTTTGATACCTTCGAAGAGAGAGCACGCACGCTAAGTACCAATCAATGTTATCAGGATGAGTGCGAACTCATTGTTTTGAATAAGCACGCGGACGGAAAAAGGAATAGTGCGCTATAAGGTAGAAAAAAGTTTATCGTAGAGACCTACAGTGTTGTACTTGACAGTCTTGGCTCTGCTTTGCGAGTGCGAAAGGCTGCCTACGCTGAACACTGCGAAAGGTTCGGATTCTTAAAATTGCTGACAGAAGTTGGGAGCGAGGCCTCTCTGGCACAGCAGGCTGAGAAGTTGGCGAAAACATACAAAAATGATTTGGAGCCAGCATTTTCCGCTGAAATCGCTGTTTGCGAACTTAATGCACAACTCTGTGTGTCAGGACACGAGTCCACTGGGAATAATAAAGCTGCTGCACAAAAGAAAGCTTATTGATGTGTTTCCGAAGCTTTATATTACTTTGCGAATATACTTAAGCATACCCGTGGCAAACTGTGAGACCGAACGATCGTTTTCCAAGTTGTCGCTGAAAAAAAAATCACCTTCGTTCGAGCCTCCTTGACGACAAGGTGAACTCGCTTGCTATCATCTTCATTGAAAGTTACCTCCACTGCGATCTATTCTTCAAACAGACCATATCTGATTTCGCCAGAGCGAAGGCACGAAAGATGCCATTTTAAAAGAAGACTGTTTGCGCTCTACATGAATAGTTTCTCGTTGTGTCGCCTCCCAGCCTCCACGTTGCCAATGAAACGCTGAGCAGTGTAATTCAAGATATGCAAATATTCGTTGTTCGTCTCTTGTTTCTTCTTCTTGTGATATTTAGCGTGCTTATAAAGAACTGTACTTTGTTGTTTTTGATAGCGCCACGTTTGTTTGGTGTCGTCTTTTTGCTTGTCTTACCTTTAACGAAAATATTTTCAAATAATGTTTTGTAATCACAGTTGGTAATTTTCATCTGTATTCTAGTAGCTTTTATGATGTTTGTATTGCCTTAAGTATTGTATATATCTATTGCATATGTATAGAGTAACGTGTATAACTATTACTGTAGTCTCTTGCTTGAATTTTACTGAAGAATGATTTGAATACAACCATGCGTCTCCTCACGGGATTAAACTTAGTGATGCAAAGAAAGACTGGCTTCAGAAGGATCGACATCTGAGCTGTCTATTCTTTTCTACGTTCTTGTTCCTCTTGAGTGCACAAAACTTTTCCTTAAAGCGTAGCTTTTGCTGAAAACAGAATGCAGATTAACCACAAAGTGAACATATGTGTTGGTTTTTACAATAGCATGCTTTTCAAGCAAGTTTTGTTGTTGTTTTTTCTTATAATAATAAAAATAATATTAATCCCGTTGGTCGCAATTAGTTCTTTTTATTTTGGTGAAATTAAAATAAAACATGGGGGCATATTTCCAGTAGCGTAGCAGGCGACGGGGGGGGGGGGGGGGTATAATGAAAGGGGGCCTGCATGCGCATTAGCCCAGGGCCCCCATTTTTCTTAATCCGTCCATGGCAGGCAGGCATGCTAAGGCTGGCAGGCTAAGTACACCAGCTTTCCGTAAGCATTACAACGTTGAATCTGAAGCGAAATTGTTCATCAAACAAACTCGCGATATTTTTTGCTCGTGACCGGACATTGAGATGAATAGCAGAAACAGTGCTGCGTATAGAAGCAGCTTGCCTAACACATTCAGGGTCGACTAATTCCTGGATTATAGACCTGGACCGATTAATAACGATGACTAAACCATATTCAAAAGATCGTCCTCAGAAAAAACATGAAAAATTAGACTTCCATCACATTACCGTGCAAAGATGCGTCTGTCGCGTGTCAACACGTATCTCCAATTCACTTCCTGCTTTCTAGTGATGGTTATCTATAGTAATCATTTGAGTCTTGGGCACAAGTGGTCTCTGACGAAAACGGGAGGGTCATCTGTGTAAGCAGGATGCCGATTGTTTACTGGCTCCGGCATGTTCAACGCACTGTTATTGATGGCTCATGCCGGTGATCTGACCTTCAAGATCCGCCAAGGTGAAAGCGGGACTTAGTCGATTTCGCTACTGTCTAGCTATGGGTCTAAGATTTGTATATGTCACGTGATCAACCATGAGTTTGGACCAGTGGATAATTATGCAGTTATGTCGATTAATTACTGGACCTAACTGATTACCGCTAGTTAATTTCAGTTGAAACCAAACTTTGCGCTATAGTACTCAGTCAATACCGCTGGAGAGCTTTGGTCAAGTGTTAATCCGCTGTGCTAGTTAGCGAACCGAACTAATTAGCATTCTTTAGTTAAAGCAAATGAAACGAAAACCTATAATAACCACGGAGCTAAGGCCATTCTAGGTTTAACAAAGTTTAACCATTAAAATATTTTTTGCCCTTTCAAAGACCCTGTCCCACCTTAGCTGGCTATTGAATTGATCAAAGATGTGTTTGCCTTCCATTTATTTTAGGCGTATCTCATAGCCTGAGTCGCTTTGGGACATTAAACCCCCATAACCATAAACCATTTATTTTAGGCACGCGATGACAAGCTTTGATTTCTGCAGGTAAGATAGGCTCTCCTACAACACCGCTCAATTTAGCCACCAGTTTCACAACGCCTTCCTGCTCCTTCTGAACAATGCCTTTGATTTCTAGGCTAAACCTGCGTGAATACTGCTCACTCTGTGCTAAACTCCGGTTAATACCTTTTACATACCTTTCATTTTAAAGGCATTTCTCCTGGAGGTGCTCGTTTTGCTTCTTCAGTTTCTGATTTTCTTCACGCATGCTCTCCAGTTGTTCCCTCAGTGTCTAGAATTCACCATTCATGAAAATGACCGAGTCGTAATTCCCGAAGTGCACTTCGCAGCTCTCTGTTCTGTTCTCGCTGCGGGTTTGTCGGTTAGAGCCATTCGTATTTTGTTCGCATTTTAGAACAGGAACTTTAATTACAAGAAAAAGTAATAAAATGCAAGAACCAAAGATTGTTTGGCCGCAGCAGCGATGCGATGCAGATGTGAACAGTAGCGTAGAAATTGTGCTCCACCAACCTGCACAGTTTGGTCGTAAAAGTTCGGTGCGGTGCACCCACGCGCTGTCGGCGTCGGCTATGGCGCAGTTCTAGGTCCAAAGCACAGTGAATGACTTACGTAGTTGCGATAGCGCCGTTCAGGGTAGCTGTCCAGTTTGTGAAGCAGTAGCAGCAGCTGTGCGTCGGAAGTACTTGGAATGCGAGAAGTTCGCAGAGAGAATAGTAAAGACCATAATTTGAGACTTGCGAAAAACGCCTCTTTGGAAGGTACGGGCAGTGGCAGTGCATTTACAGGCAGCGGTTGAACGATTAGTCGGTCGAACGTGAGTTGGTGGCATTATATGTATCAGCTCTGAATCTCAGCTTTGCTTCCCCTATTTAGACCCTATCTGCAGCGTTGTGAATACCACGAAAGTACGGCGGTGGAGCCACCTGCCGCTTCCTTTGACAAGCACATATCACTGCTGTACTGCACAGCTCACAGGATTGCGGACGTCGCCTGCACAGTCAGGCGTGTGGACGAAGTGGCCGGACATAAGTTCTGAAAAATTTGCTCCAGACCCATGAAACTTCTGCGATAAGAAAAATCAGCCGAAATTTCGAAAGGTATCCTCCGATATACATGGATTTCGCAAGGCATGATGGATGCAGATATTGTTTCAAACTGTACTCTTGGGCGGTATTGAACTTGCAATATGCATTCTGCGTTCAGTTAGATAGGAGTAGGCTGGGTGTATCAGCCGTAATATTCTCTACCTTGTGAAAAACGCGAAGATTTTCGTCTCGCATACTTATGACATGACGCAAACCAAACTAGAGATTTTAGGCCGTGCTAAAGCTTCTGCACACGATGTGACGGGTTTAGTCCAGGTGTTATTTTAAGACAACTCCTTTTTGCAAATATTCCTGGCGAAATATGTGTGGTCGACAACGCTATTGTGTTTTAGAGACAAAAATGTCTGAATTATTGCGAGTGACTTATTTCCGCCCTATTTAAGGCCTCAACAATCTTGCTTCAAGCGATACCACATTTCGCTAGGCCAACTTATGTCGCAAAACATCGAACATCATCCACGGTGCCAGTGGAACAGCTTGTGGAATAACTATTACTTTGTAAGCACGAGAAATGGCATGAACTCTGCCCGCTGACTCTTATAGGCCCGAACTTCATTGTCTGTGCGTTAATCAAAATTTTGAAAATGTTCTGATTTCTTTGCAAATCTCTAATTATGAAGCGCTTCTGAGAGTCGAGCTGCGTGGGGCCACGGAGCAGGTTAATTGTTATCGCGATATACCGCAAAGCTAAAACGGGCGGCAGAATAATTATCAATCGCCGTTATATCGTGCCTGCGGAAGTTCGCAATTTTTGCTTAGCTGAAATAAGGCTATGGTCTGCTGCACGACAGCTCTGAGATTGAGATTAAGAAGTCACTTAATACGGAGATTGTTCTACGTTAGTGTAGTACGCTCTTTCTCACTGTGGATTTAAGAAAGCAGGCTCAGATGCGAAGTAGCCTAAATATGCAATGCGACATGAGAGATGACTCAGCGTTACGTACTCACTGGCGTGTCTAATAAGGACTGCACCAGTGTAGGCCCTTTTTGTGTTAACTATCGGGGCTCACTGAATTCGTGCCGAATTTCAAAAGGCGTGCGGTGTCGTTGTACTGATACCTAGGCACGACTGCATAAGGAAATGGAAAGACTTGTACTCTATCTAGCAATTGTAAAGCACGCATAATTTTCGCTATTATTTGGAGAACTTTGCGCTGAAAGCAGCCATTCACATCGTCTTTAGTGCGGCAATATGGCTAGAGAGGAAAGCCCAGTTTACACTGCATCCACACCATTCGCTTCGAGTTGACCGTCAATACGGCCATGCGCTGCCATCTACTATTTTTCTGGGTTAGTATAGTGGTTAAGCAACTGCACCGGGTTGTTTCGGGTGGTCACGGGTCCGATTCCTTGAATTTCACATCAATAGTGAAGTTTCCGAGAAAACTATACAGCTTCTCGACAGATTGCGAATGCGCTTGGTTAATGATAATGAGTAATAACTCCGTCACATAAATTTACTCCCCACTTGGGTTTCCTGACAATGCGTTGGGGAACGCCGGGAGGGGGAGGGGGGGGCTAATTTTTCGTTATTCCTACGAGGGGCACCAGAAGCACAGAAGATCAATTTAATCACGGACAGCACTCTAGCTATCCACATTGGTTGGTGCTGTTATGTGCATCGCTTGAAAAAAAAACGGTGCTGTGTAAGTATATCCGAACGAAAACTAGCGAGCATCTACGAAGTACTTAGCATGTACACAACAGAAAGTCTGCTATAAAATTCGAACGTTTAGCCGTATGGCGAAAATAATAAGGTATTAAACGAAAGTTACAATAAGTTTGCAGCGTTCCATTTGGTGCGATTATCAAACATTATTGCTTCATACTAATATGCAAGACAAAAGCTGAAAAAATCATTACCCAGGTGGCTCAGAGAGCAGGGACGCTGGAGAAGCTGCGCTCTACGACCAGGTGATTGATGTGTCCGGTTGACTGAGCACTCTTTATGATAGAGTGCCGATTTAAACGTTGGATGGCTCTCTGGTGACTGCAATGGCACATCTAAAGCGTCCTTGCCATTTACGTGATGGAAAAGTTTTCCGACATCTTTTTCAGTCAGTCGGCCATCGGGCACGAGAACTTCGCCAAGACTTACTTCCATTTCAAGGTTATAGGCAGGAAGCGACGCACACTCCCTCGTTGCTCTTCTCGTTTTCTTCAATTTCATGACTGCAGCCCAGTTGAATGAATGCGGCTGCGGAGATATGGCAGGGTGTCTAAATTCAGCTGTTGCAGATTTCTCGCTCGCTAATTTGAGTCGGGTCCTCATTTCTTTGTGATATCATTACTGCCCGGAGTTCCTTGTAGTGTATGTTTACTGTTAATTTTTATTGATTCTGTATTTCTCTGTCGTTTTTTTTCTTCAGAGGAAAATATAAAAACATTTATCAACGAGATGCTGCAACATCTACGAGGTGACTCGGCAATCGCCGTAAGCACAACAATTAAACCAGAGGAAAATTGCAACCAACGCAATTGCCGACCATAACTTATCTTGTCCCCGACATTACTCCTCTTATCTCTAATGGCCTCTCTCGCCCGGCTGAGGTTCTCGCTCACAAGGCGCGAGCCCCTGCAGCGTGCGCACTGGACATCCGGAGTCGATGGTGCCGAACCAGGATCCGCTACCCAAGTTGCATTGCTGACAGCAACGCCAATTTATGCCACCTCATCTAGACCTGCCCGGCACGGCGAGCCTTCGCGCCCGCTACAACTCTGCCCTCTACATTCAGGCATAGGAACACTGGACAGCCCCCCATTAGTGACGCCAAGCATAAGGTGAAGTGACCTGCGGGACTCAGTTTCGGAATACGGCCTCCTAAACCTCATCTAAACCTTATACTTCCCCTTTAGGCCTCAGACCATTCCTGTCAATAAAAGGTATGTGACTGAATGAATTAATGAATAAATGATTGAATGAATAAATTAACTCGCCTTCGGCAGTGGAGCAACGTCTACATGCATAAGGGAACATCGTGCTGGACGAGTGTGACTTGTCATTGGAGATATTGGTCGGCCTCTCATGACGAATACAGCTTGGGATTGGGGGTTAAATGATGAGCTTACTCCTTCAGGAAAAGCGGCCGACGGCGATGGTTTCCCTAACCCGGAAGTAGCCACTTAGACCATTCACGGTGCCGAGCTCTAGGAAGAGGGGGCGACGGTAGGGTAGCGCTCAGCATTCAAATGACCCGATGAGTACTGGCGTGCTGCTAGCTATTTCAAGTCCTATTATTGAGCTGCAACTTTTTTACAAGGAATTCCATTTCGTGCTCACAAGTAGCCTCGACGATGACATAGACTGAAGTCATTTGGTTTCTGTGGGTTATCAACGGACACGAAAATTTCACCATTAGAAGGCGTTGGCTGCGGCTCTAGTTCAGCAGCCATTCTTGGAGAACCATTGACAGATAGCCGAGAACCGGCCCTAAAACCATTTTATGGTTAATAAAATCTGAAAACACGTCCCAGCATTGCAGAAAAAATGTCCCATTCATTCAAATTTAAAGACTGAAGCACTGAATGAAAACAAAAAGAATGAACAAAACGGGATGAAGACTGCAAAGAACAACTGCACTCCTGTTGGGAAATTGGCGCCTCTTGAATGTGAATGCACGGCTGTCAAACATGAATGTTGGCAACAGGGATGGCAGGCGAAGCTCAGAATACGAGGGGTTATTTGCTAACATCTTAGGCGACCCTACAGATTGTATCAGTCCTTGCCTTACTGAATCAAAAAGTGGACGACGCTCTGTCATCTGTCATAAGCACACCATAAAACCTTAACATGAGCCATAACAAGCTGATTTTTTTTGCTTCGACCCTCTGCCTTTTTTTGCTCGTTTTTTGCAACTTCGAAGCTAATAACTCTTTTTGTTTCCATGTAACATTGTTTTTAAAGAACGATGCGGAATCAACGCTATAACTTTCTTCTTCTTGCCAGCCCGCCGCATATCTGTGTGTCGATCCATGTGCGCTTAGAAGCTTGAAATAAGGCTGGCAGATAACGAAGAAGACGGCGTCCTAGAAAAGTGACAGGACGTTAAAGCGCTACGCGAAGGTTTGGAAATGGATTCCGGTTCGGCATCCTGACACCTGGCTTTAAAGCCATATGAGATGTCAGTGGCTTCTTTTTAGGAATGGGTAAGCCACCTTTCATACTTTATGGATTGTAAGAACAGTGTACGCATCCTGAGGAAACAGTGTCTCTCGCATTTCTATCGCTATTACCCCTTACGCACAGCATAATGATTTTACTGGCCGTGTAGGTAACCTGAAATTAGCCTCCGTCCTTAGCCCTTTTTTGGGGCTACGAATTAGTTTCGAAACTTTTTGTTGTGCCAAAACTTGTTCTGGTTTGATTCTGCATAAATCGATTGACATTTTTTTTTTCATGTTCCAGAAAGTTGGGAGTCGACCTACCCGACAGATGGACCAGTTACGGAGTAAATACGGAAGTAATACTCAGCTCACCTACCTTGATTTGTAATATTCATGTGCGAGGTACGAGTTAATTATAGCCGTATACGTGATTGCTTACTTAACTGCTAGTAATGAAATAATTTAAAATAAATAAAGCTATATACTGGATTCTTAAAAGGGTTTGCTTCTTGCACGTAGTCTTGCGTGCTTATGACGGCCAACTTTTCTTACGGGTCGCGGCTTACTCCAAGTACGAGTGGCATGTTCAACATTATCGGAAAAACTTTAAAAATTAGAGAATTGTTAGAAACTGTTATGAAAATGTTCAAGGTTCTGGCCCATTCTTCTGACATGTAGCAAAATATTTGTTTTGAAGTGTTTCCATCGATCGCACCGAACAGTCAAGACTGCCATAGACAGCCAATGGGAACGCATTTGATGATAGCAAAAATGTTAAGAAATAAATGCAAGACTGCCGTCGGGTTATCTGCGGATATATTGATTGTTATAATTCTGGAACACTCGAGGTCACGCGGCATTGTGTATAAAGGATGGCTAATTTTCGTAGCACAAACTCCTCTCCGTCCTTTAACAGATTTGTTACCTTATCGTCTCGCCCTTCCATAAGCATGCCGCCCAGGTTAGCTCAGTTGGTGTAGCGACTGCTCCGGTGAAGCTGTGGTCCCGGGTTTGAACCCCAGACCAGGACGAATGTTTCTTTAAATACGACGTTTCTGAGAAAGCTGTAGAGCCTTGCTTCGTAGTCGTATGGCTGCGCTTGGGTGGATGTCAATGAGTAATTACTCCCTTATTACAAATCTACTCCACCTTGGAGGATTTCCCTAAACATCGGGCCAATACCTTATCCTCAGCTGCTCCTTTCCTACTTTACATTGCTTCTAAGGCTTTCTTTACTTCCTCTTTCGATACTGGCGGCATGTCCCATCGATGTACTCTACTGGCTCTCTCATTAACGTTGTGATTACATTGGCTACCGTATATATTTGTTTAAAACTCTTCGGGTCTTAGCAATCTTATCCATATTGCAATCTTATCTATATCCAGGTTTTTACCTATGCCTAGTTTCTTCTTCACTGTTTTCAGACAACCTCCGTTCTTTAGACTATGTTCGATTCTCTCCGTACTAAACTTCTTTATGAAGGCTACCTAGCGCCTATTTATTCAATTTTACAGCTGTACCAGTTCTATTCCGCCTTAACATTATATGAAAAAAATGCGTTCATGGATGGTTTCCCGCTCAAAAATATTTTTGTCCAGAATTGCTGGGTATATGTGTTTATAGCAAAGTATTCTAATCACCTATACAAAATTACTAACAACGATTTCGAGTTTGAGGCTTGCAGTATAATTTAAAAAAGACTTCGACCGGGAGGGCTTTTATTAAGCCGCAGAAATTAACTTTCTGATCGCCATTAGCTTCGATCGAGGATGCATACACCTAACAAACAATCGGCAATACTCTTCCAACGGCCATTCTTTATACAATGCGGTCGCTTAGTGGCTCTTTGTTTCAAAGATTTAGCCGCTCTAGAATTATTTGGATAAAATCTTAAGGAAAATATTTCGTTCTAAAGAGCTTTCATTGGTGTTAAAGGCAACTCGCTGAAATTAAGCCAGTCGCTCTTATACAGAAAACCAGCGGAAAAAAATGCGGACAAGTAGACTAGAGGACAAACACGGTGCGAATAAAACGCATGTTTTTTTGCGCTGGTTTTTCAATATGAATCCATTCCAACTAACTCAGTTTTTTGCCCGAATTGATTTTATTACTTGTATATGCCTAACCTGCAGCCTAGGATCCGCTTTTCATGCGAAAATATTTTTATTTATTTATTTGTGGCTAGTTTCAATAAACAAAGACCTGCTTAAAAGTAGGGGGCTATGAAGTATCACGCGATTGTCAATGTGCATCACAATGTCTCTCCGGGATCTAGATTACAGGGAATTTGCGGAGGCTCCCATTGAAAGTCACTCAGCTACGGCGATGTTTGTTTTGCTGATGTACACGTGGTGACAACAAGACAGCTTTTTTCCATATTGTTCGGTGCGTTTTTCTCGTTGTTTTTAGGCTTGCCGGACCAAGATTACGAAGAATAACCTGGCCTTGCCTCTGGGCATCGCTGCTTACGACATCGAGTATGACGCTGAAGAATCTCCGTTCTTGGGTCTGAACCTGGGCCGTGGCCAAATCCGACGTGTTAGGATGCTCAAGAACATGCGCGACTTTTTCAAGGATGGCTTAAGAGACTGCGGCCAACTTGAATCGTGCTTTACCATTACCTAATCAACGGATTTTTTATAGGAGATGAACCCATGGTACCATGCGAACGATCTGCGGCTTGCTGCGCTAATACGACTTTCAATAACATGATGTTTAAATGTCTTGCAAAGAGGGATTCAACAATCGAGCTTCCAATTTGGCTACAAAAGATCCTCTTCCCGATCTAGTTTTTTCTTTTAATTTCTTTTTGGTGCGTAAGCACTAATTCGGTGGCTACCAGCCGCGAGCAAAACCTTACGTTGCCTGTTCTGTTGTTCGCAGCTGGCCTAGCGCGAGCGCTCCATACCGCGGCACTGCCCGCTGATCGTAGACTTGTACGAAGCAGAAATTCGTGCTTTCCCACTGATTTGAATGTATTAAACACTCTATGTAGTTTTTTTAAAACGAGTAGCTGATATAAAGCTGTTCCGCTGAACGAAAGTGGACGTCACGTGGTGATTTGTTCTTAACAGCGTCCCCATGACCAGCCGCTGTTGGCACGTCTGTAGCCGATTTCAGCAGCCGCTCTTCGCCGTAGTTGGCGCCGGACGCCAGCATAATCTTCAGGGGACTTTTGCTAGGCGGACGCAGTTCGTTCTGAACAGACGCCCGTGGCTGCGTGGATACGTACTCGTGACCGGCGGCGGAAATGGAACTGGAGACAAGAGCTGCCCGCGTGAATCCGAGCGTGAACCTGATACAGTTCGTGGGCGAACAGACCACTAATCTCAGCTGCTTAACGAATTATTCGTATCAAAAATAGCGATGCAGAATGGGGGTCAGTTGGTCATTTAAAATTTTAAAAATATAGCTTTAGAACCAGGTAGAAACGACGAGGATAGGACGGATGCTACTCTGCTGTCCTCGCCTTTTCCACATGACTTTTCCACGTGACAGCCGGGATGTGGATGCATATCAGGTACAGGAATATTTTGTTCATCATTGCATTTACGCTAGGCAGTTTTTTTTTAAAAGCACACTTCCAACTCACGACACGAACGCATCAATAAAATTTTACCCGACAGAAGCAATATGGTAGAGTGGCTGAACTTCTCTGGCTAGACATCGACAAGTAGGGTTTTGACGTCTGAAGGCTCGACTGAAACACTACCCGTGTTCCCTTTCAAGCGTGTTTCGAGGCACCAAATTTCTTTGCTAAGCTTCCTCCTAATGGTATTTCTTATTTGAAGTTCTCAAAAAAGTATACTAGTAGATTCACTTCGCATGTGCGTCCCGCCCAGCGTCACCGCAATGGAAACAGCAAATTTAAAGGGAAGCAAGTTTTCGCTACGGTGTTACCAGCTGAATCTGTTCTACCAGGCATATTTAGCTTCCGCTCGAGGGTATCGATTGATGCCGAGCTTTAGCCCTTCCTGCGTTAGTCACTTTGTAACTCTTATTGCTTTGGAATTCTTTGTGAAGGTCGAATATTGCTGAAACACCCAAAGGATAAAAATAAGCTCGGATATAAAGCTGCGGCGAGAAAGACAGCCACTCATGAGAGAGGCGAACGTATGCACGCAGGGCGTGCTTTTTGATAGAACGCCCAGTGGAAAGGGGCCTGCAGGACATGAGCCCTAAGCCAGCAACTGGCTAACACCAGTACTACTGTTGTTCCACGTCAGCTGTTGTGCCACGTCATGCACATAACAGCGAGCCGGCAACATGCCATCAAATATCCAAGTATTCGTTTTCGACTGACCGTTCCGTCTTCTTAGAGGTGCCGAGTTCACCTGCCGTGATGGACGGCTTTTAACTGCGAGGTGCCAGTCGGAACGATATGCCTTAACCGAGAAAGGAGGCGTGGGAAGCCTGTTTTATTTATCTTTTCCTTCTTTAATGTGGCTATAAAACGTGCTGTGTATGCTCAAATATGCACGACAGTTTCGTTCCTCGCCCTGCGCTGTGCCCTCAGAAGCTCAGTCTCGCTGCCACCTTACTGTTATTAAAAATGGAACCTTGCAAGTATATACAGGGTGTTTCACCTAAGACTTTGCACAATCTTCTGTCAAGTAAAGCCCGCCTTCGTGGATGAACTCCCTATGTTGTCAACAGGCGTATAAGCATGACACATGCCCACATCCACTTAGTCGGGCAATCCAACTTTGGTCTGTCTAAACGTAGCATCCTAAGGAGGGTCATTACAGCTGGTGACGTCATTCCACTGCAGTGCTGACTTCACGGATACTGCGCTGATATACTGATGTGTACTCTTTGTATTTATAGCGAATCGGTGTTACCCATCAATGTTATCCAAAATGTAAAAGAAAGGAAGGAAATTTGAGTTGTTGCAGGGTAGTGCGTTAGGCAGTAAAGATGCTAGACGCCAAGATGATTCAGATTCACCATGAGCCACACAGCATGAAAACAACTACGAACCTGAGGCAGCAACGATAAGGACAAGCTCTGTCTTCAGGAAGCAATGTGCCTCCCGTTCATTACGGATGTATGACAGACCTCTCTTGAGGTGCCATGACGGGATCCTACATCACGACATATTAAGAGAGGCCCTAAGTGGATGATCTTTAAAATACACTTCTCTATATTTTCGGCTTGCACGCATAAACCGCGGAAGTTGAGGTAAGGCATGCGGCGTTGGAATAACCGACTTAAGCATATCGGACTACTTGTGCTGTGACAGAAATGTGATAACGATGTAAGAATGACCAGCTGGTTAAGGATCACTCCGAGTAAAGAACAAAAAAATGGCAACGGTTACACTTTGTTAAACCTGGGTGTATAACGTTAGGTATGTAGCTATGATTGGTTTTTGGTTTTATTTGCAATTAACTAATTAAAAATAATTCTGGTCGCTTTCCAACGGTATATGACAGGGTTCTACAGCGCAAAGTTTGGTTTTAACCGCAATTAACTAATTAACGGTAATAATTCGGGTTGATAACTGGCACAGCGCATTTGCACTCAATTTAAGCTTTCCAATGGTATGACGCGATGCTATAGCACAAAGTTTGGTTTTAATTACCAGTAACTACTTAACGCTAATTCGGCCCAATAATTCGTCGATATAACTGCGTAATTGACTAATGGCCCAAACTCATGGTTGATCACATGACATATATTCTGTTTAGACACATAGCTAGACAGTAGCGAGATCGAGTGTGTCCCGCTGTGACCTTCGCTGATCATGAAGGTCAAAGTACCGGCATGAGGCGTTTTCCGAAGTTGTACCCCGGCGAGGACAGCTACTATCTAAAAATGACGCGAAAATACCTATAAACGTAGGACGACCGCAGGAGCAAGTACAAGCTCGTTAAGTGTTTAGCAGGTGAACAAAAGGCCACAACATGCCAGAGATGATCATCTAGAGACAATTGAACTGGAAGAGTACTGGCTTTAATGTTGTTTTTTAGTCCGCCAATTTTTTTTTCGGCAAGAGCCCTGTAAGGGAAACACTCACTGTACACTCAGAAATTTCTCTGAGAACAGATTTTAAGCGGGGTTCGCGTTTGTTTCCTGAAAATTTTCTTCCCAGATGGAATCTCATATTTTTTGTCTGAAGGAACTGAAGACAATCTGAAATTTTTTGAAGCAATCTTCGTGCATTGTTCACAAGACAAAGATAAATGCCGTAATGATTGCTAGTATCGGTACATACGGCTACTGCCTGACATCCGGGCCGGTGCGTTTTTAGTATGGACATTTATGGTGCAGTATGGTGCATTTTTAGTAAAGAAGCCATCGAACCGTGAGGCTATTCATAACGCTTTTGCATCCAAAATTTTCAAGTGTCTGCTGTGATTCTCTTTTCGCTAGGGAATCGGAAAGAATATTTAGGCGCCTTCCAAACAATACGAAGCTTACTTTTGTCCAAATACCTAGCAAAAGCTGAAAAAAAAAGCTTTTGCAGTTTCCATCTGGACTGCAATATACGACTGCTATAAGGTGCCTATTGATTAACGATACCTCCTTGTCCTTGTGAGCGTTTGGGCCGTTCTGTGCCTTTCATCCGTGCCTGAACTCTATATAAGACAGTAATAATCGCCTGTCATAGCTGCGCTGCAATGGATAGACTCTAATGACAGTATCCCCCGTGGTCGTAAAATTGCAAAGCACAGAAGTTGTCATCTGTGCCATGTTAATTTCAAAGCAGAGAAAGAACCCCCTGTTTCATAGCGCCGACTCAGTGGATGACTTCTAATGCAAGTGTACACCGCGGTCGCGAAACGCTAAAGCACATTATTGGAACAGCGCTAGACGTGGACGGGAAAAAGAGGACACTGGCACGGCGACTGTTCAACATTAAGGGAACAGCGCAAAGAAGCGGACGTGAAAAAGAGGACACAGACAGGGCGCAACGTCCGTGTCCTTTTTCCACGCCCACGTCCTGGCGCCGTTACCACAATGCTGGTACAAGTTTTCCGGGTTTCCGCTTCGTCCAAAGCGCAATAATAGTCGCCTGTGTCATACCACCGAGGCAATGGACTGCTAGTAATGGAAGGATTCCCTGTTACAGTCACTGGAAAAATTTTCACACTACCCCATTGGTTTACCAGTGCCGCCGTGTTGAAAGGTATATGACTACCGCAGCCTATTGTTGCCAAATCAGGTCGAACGAGCTATAACAGGTAAATTGCACAAAGCGGCGCCCTTCATAACAGGTAAACTGCACAAATCGGCGACCTTCAAGTGGCTCTCGGCTGTCCTCTAGAATGCATCTTGAAGCCGCGCAAAAAAGACAAGGGACGAGGAAGAAACCAACAGGGCAGAGCGCGATTTCTTCCTCGTCCCTTGTCTTTTTTTGCGCGGTTTGAATATGCATTCTACTAATAGTCATCAACTAGCCCGCCTCTCTCTATTATACGTGTCCTCTAGAACCTGCGTAAGTGCACAAGCTTCCGCTTAAAACGATGTTCAAAAATTCCCGCTTGCTGTTCAATTAGTTTAGTTTATGGAGGTTTAACATCCTAAAGTGACTCAAGCCATGGGGGACGCCGTAATGTAGGGCTCCGGATAATTTCGACCACCCGACTTTTTTTGACATTGACTAGTATTTCACCTCCACCGAAATGCGACCACCGCTGGTGGAACCGAACCCGCGTTTTTCGGGTCAGTAGCCGAGCACCATAACCACTAAGCCACAGCGGCGGCCATCACAAAGGTGATTGTTGTATGGATGCACTAGGCAGCGGCTGCCATCTATCTCCCAAGTCCGGAGGTGATGGGAGGAGGAGGAATGTGGTACTCTGGCAAAGCTTCCAGTGAGCCTATACCCTGTAGGGTTCCTCGATGCCAGCGCCGGGTGGAGACAACTTAAGCGACGCCGCCATATTGAATCACAACGGCCTCTTCCATGTACCGCGAAATGCTCGACTGGTAGTCCAGTGTAGCTCTCGCTGCAAAAGGCCGTTCAAGTTAAAGTACTTTGAAGCGCGCAGATAGCATGAACGGCGCCGTTACGAACGCTAGCGCCGCTGATCCCGTGTGATTCAATATGGCGGCGCCGCTTAAGTTGTCTCCACCCCGATGGCGCTGGCATCGAGGCACCCTATATTCCTTGGGTCGTGAAACGCCACCTCGTGTAGCTGAGCTCCAGTACGCGAAAATTAACAGGCCACGCATTCCAGGGCGAATAATTCTTGAGTGTTTGGTTAAACTGACTCGTAAAAGTAAAATTAATTTTTTTTTGCGCTGTTTATTCGCTATCGGCATACTAGACACAACAGTAGAGATGACTGTTATAAATGCAAAAAAAATAGACGGTTTAGCATGGCTAAGCCCTGAATATCGTGCGGTAGCACTAGTTAGGGTGGGCACTTAAGGTCCTTACGTGCTAAAGGCATTTGAACTAAACGCCTTTTCTATAAAAGCCTTTCCTCTAAAGGCATTTACAATGAAGCCCTTCACCCTAAATGCCTTTAACATAAGGCCATTGCCTTAAAGGCCTTTGGGTAAAGACCTGGGTAACGGCCTAAATGCTTTTACTAAGGTAAAAGCCTGCCAAGTTTACACACCTGGAGTGCACATGTCTTACGATCGGCTTACCAAATTGGGTCTAAAAGTGATCAATGTGGTGGTCCCTGTATCCAAGCATCACAAGATGCAAAACTGTCCGGCGAAACGGCCGCTGCAGCCAGGCGCAGGATTGTGGTCGGTTTTATATCTGCCCAGAACCACAATGGATGATGACGGTGGATTTCCACTTATTGGGAGCGGCATACTCGGCACCCGGGGCGGAAAAACAAGCCTTGGAAGTGAAGTCATTTCTGAATGACGGCCGATGTGAGGGCAACCCTGACTCGGATTCTCCAAAGTGTCTGAAGTTTGTACTAAACTCCCTTCCGAAAATCTTAACACTACCGATCAGTGTTATCTGACTGGCAGGCTTAAAAAGCAAGTATCCTCTCCAAAACAGTGTGCTAATAATAAAAGACTCTGGTCGGTAGGACAAGTGTACAATGTCATCGAGATCTATTTATTGAAAAAAATTCTACAAAACGTGCTTAGAAAAATTCATATCAGTAGTAGTCTGGCGGAAACGCCGGACCGAAGCGTCGTGTCATTTCTTCTGCGATTATCTTCTGGAATGAATGGGGAGGTAGGTCATTTCCAGCTATTTCGACGGAATCGCTGTCATCGCCAATATCATCCAGTACAACGCACCTGCTGGCGTTGTGAGTGTCGAGCAATATTTTTATCTGGAAAAAAATTTAATGCCCATACATATACCCGCTTCATATTTTTATGATTTTAATTTAACTCATGCATAGATAGCGCAGAACAGACGCCTTACGTGTCATGTTTCTCGTGCTTATGTGCCGTCTTTGTCGCGGTGTTCCCAACAAGTGGATAATTAAAAAATAGAACGTGCCTTCACTGAAGGAAACACAATCTCAAGGGCGAAAATATGATTTGAAACATGTAAGAAAATCTTGCCACATAAACTTGTTACCCATTTACGTCTCATGTAATTGTCGGGTCGTGTTATTTAATCGCCATATAACCATATCATTAACCACATATTTTCTTGAATCAATACATTTCGAGAGCACGCTTTATTTTGTTGTATCATTTTGGGCAACCCATACACTTAGCTGTTATGCTATATACTGAATATATCAACACGACTGGCACTCATTCTCCCAATACGTACGTCTGATTATGGGCCAGTGCGACAGCGTGATTAGTGCTTGACGGCACTAGCTGCTTGATATGACAGAGATGTGGTGCGATAAAAAACAGAACTACAAAACAGCCGGGAAAACTTTTGTTCAAGAGTATGCCTGAAAAATAGTGGCGAAAGAAGATTTCTGTAAGAATCTCGACAGTCTACCTGGAGGTCCCATATTGGCGCGCTACCTACTACACCACGACACGATTTGGTCATAATTTATTATTCTTGCATGACAGATGTATCGCATTTTTTCAAGTGTTCAGTTATTTTTATCAAGTGTCGAACCTACAGGGGCACCGAGTAGATTACTCCCGAAGGCCTACTGTAGCGTCCTGCAGACTCCCGGGGGTGCCCCTGATATTACGGCTCCGGATCCAGTCTAATAGGAGTTGAAGCATTTTGGAATATCACAACTTTCCCAACGCCTGATGTTTTCTAGCCCTCCCATAGCACTCGTGATTTTTCCTACCCACTGAGCCTTGCCGCTAATATCATGGCGCAAGGCGTCCGGCATGTTTAGAACCGGTTAACGGGACAGCGAAACATGAAGTTCACTGCCAAGCAAAAACTTTACGCATGTAAACACATCAGGTAACCTTAGATGATTAACACCTATGCTAGTTTTTAAATAAAACAATAGCAGCGAAAAAGCGAGAGCAAACGGAATAGAGCGAGAGAGGCGCTATGCCATTTGTTTTCTTAAAACTTTTTGGAGTTCCGCTGTCAGCAACATCGAACGCAGTTATGACGGAGATTTACTCAAATCTCATAAGCAAAGCAAAAGCCTCTTCGAATAAATTAAAATACTAGGTCTGGCGGCGTTATATCGGCAAGAAAATAGCAGTCAATAAGCTAATTTGCGCAGCGCACTAAAAGAGGCGATATTATTCAAGGAGACGGAAGCGGCGACCGTCAGCTAGGGGCCAAGCACTTAGGCAGGAAGCACGAGAAAAAAAATAGTAATTTTGTTTTTATAATAACACCAGTTCTGTTTGCCGGTTTTTACGTCATTGATCTCAAAAATTTGTTTAAAGAATATCATCAACATCAGCCTTACTACACCCACTGCAGGGCAAAGGCCTCTCCCATGTCTCTCCAATTAACCCTATCCTTTCCCAGCTGCATCCACCCTTTGCCTGCAAAATTCTTAATCTCATCCGTCCACCTAACCTTCTGCCGCCCCCTGCTACGCTTACTTTCTCTTGGAATACACTCCGTTACCTTTAAAGACCAGCGGTTATCTTGCCTTCGCATTACATGCCCTGCCCAAGCCCATTTCTTTCTCTTGATTTCGACTAGGATGTCATTAACCCGTGTTTGTTCCCTCACCCACTCTGGGCGCTTCCGATCTCTTAACGTTACACCTATCATTTTCCTTTCCATGGCTCGCTGCGTTGTCCTTAATTTAAGCTGAACTCTTCGTTAGCCTCCACGTTTCTGCCCCGTAGGTGAGTACCGGTAAGATTATGCTGTTGTACACTTTCTTCTTGAGGGAAATTGGTAAACTGCCACTCATGATCTGCGAGAATTTGCCATATGCGCTCCACCCCATTCTTATCCTTCTAGTTATCTCCCTCTCATGATCCGGATCAGCTGTCACTATCTGCCCTAAGTAGACGTATTCCGTCACAATTTCTAGGCTCTCGCTGCCAATTGTGAACTGGTGTTCCCTTGCTAGGCTGTTGAACATTACCTTGGTTTTCTGCATGTTAATTTTTAGACCCATCGATCTGCTCTGCTTGTCTAACTCATTGATCATGATTTGCAGTTCTCCTCAGTGACTCAGCAAGGCAATGTCATCAGCAAATCGCAGATTATTTAGGTATTCTTCATTTATTCTTATTCCCAACTGTTCCCAATTCAGGTCTCGAAATACCTCCTGTAAACATGCGGTGAACAGCATTGGCGAGATCGTGTCTCCTTGCCTGACGCCCTTCCTTATTGGAATTTTATTGCTGACTTTATGGAGGACTATAGTAGCTGTGCAGTTGCTATATATATCTTGCAGTATTTTGACATAAGGCTCTTCAACCCCCTGATTACGCAATGCCTGTATGACTGCTGAGGTTTCCACTGAGTCGAATGCTTTCTCGTAATCAATGAAAGCTATATATATAGGTTGGTTATATTCTGCGCATTTCTCTATCACCTGATTGATAGTGTGAATATGATCTATTGTGGAATATCCTTTACGAAAGCCTGCCTGATCATTTGGTTGATTAAAGTCTAGCGTTGCCCTGACTCTATTAGCGATTACCTTAGTAAATACTTTGTAGGCAACGGATAGTAAGCTGATCGGCCTGTAATTTTTCAAGACCTTGGCGTCTCCCTTCTTATGAATTAAGATAATGTTTGCATTCTTCCAAGCTTCTGGTACAGTCGAGGTCATAAGGCATTGCGTATACAGGGTGGCTAGTTTTTCTAGCACGATGTCCCCTCCATCCTTCAACAGATCTGCTGTTGCCTGATCCTCCCCAGCTGCTTTTCCCCTTTTCATTGCTTCTAAGGCTTTTTTTGCTTCATGTTTCGTTACTGGCGGGATGACGCATTTCTGTACACTACTGTCTTTCTCATTAACGCTCTGATTACATTGGCTACTGTACAGGTCTGTGCAGAACTCTTCGGCTACGTTAACTATCTTATCCATATTGCTAATGACATTGCCCTGCTTGTCTCTTAATGCATACATCTGGTTTTTACCTATTCCTAGTTTCCTCTTCACTGTTTTTAGGCTACCTCCGTTCTTTATAGCATGCTCGATTCTCTCCATATTAAACTTCCTTATGTCGGCTACCTTGCGCTTATTTATTAACTTTGATAGCTCCGTTAGTTCTATTCTATCGGTAGGGTTAGATGCCCTCATGTTTTGGCGCTTCTTAATCAGAACTTTCGTCACCTCAGATAGCTTCCCGGTATCCTTTCGAACTCTCCTACCGCCAACTTCTACTGCGCACTCCGTAATTATTTATGTCATATTATCGTGCATTGAACGAACATCAAGTTCATCTTCCTCAGTTAAAGCCAAATATCTGTTTTGCAGCGCTATCCTAAACTCCTGTGTTTTTCCTCTTATGGCTAACTCGTTAATGGTCTTCTTCTTCATTAGCTTCTTCCGTTCCCTCTTCAAGTCTAAGCTAAGGCTAGACCTTACCATTCTGTGGTCGCTGCAACGCACCTTTCCGAGGACGGCCACACCCTGAATGATGCCAGGTTTAGCGCATAGTATGAAGTCGATTTCATTTTTAATCTCACTATTGGGGCTCTTCCAGGTCCACTTCCTGTTTTCTCGTTTGCGGAAGTATTCATGATCCGTAAATTATTTCTATCCGCGAATCCGACTAATAACTCTCCTCTGCTATTTCTAGAGCCTATCCCATAGTCACCTACCGCGTGGTCGTCAGCCTGCTTCTTGCCTACCTTCACATTGAAGTCGCCCATCAGTACAGTGTACTGCGATTTTACTTTATTCATTGCCGATTCTACGTGTTCATAGAAACTTTCAACGGTCTGGTCATCATGGCTGGATGTGGGTGCGTAGGCCTGCACCACTTTCAGCTTGTACATCCTATTCAGCCTAATTACTACAGCTGCTACCCTCTCGTTAATACTGTAGAACTCCTCTACGTTGCCAGCTATATCCTTATTAATGAGGAATCCCACACCTAGTTCTCGTCTATCCTCTAACCATCGATAGCACAGTATGTGTCCGTCCTTTAGTACTGTATACTGTAAAGAATATAGGCTAACACAATAAGGCGCCTTTGCTCGTTGCGCGGCACATAATCACGCTTTGGCACTCGAGTTATGATAGCGGGATTTTCAGAGGCTCCAGTTCTATAATGAGAAAAATCCCATGAATCTGAAATAGTGGGCGGGACCTCAGTCACGTTTCTGTCGTTTCGTAATCTACAGACTCACCTTGCTTTCAACGTGTTTAGGCAGGTCACAAAAAACGGTCTTTTCTTCAATGTGCAAAATTTTCGTTTCGGCCGCGTCTCCTTCGGCATGTTTGCTCGCGGAAACCTCGCTGCTCATATTTGATTCTGCAGCTATCTGCAAAGGCGTGAACCGAAGAATTAGGATCGCAGATTTGTCTCGTGTAATTAACCAGAGAGCTATGACATTGAGCACAAATGCGGTGACGCTAGCAGGTAAAGTGAACAGGATGCAATAAAGAACAAAAATAATGTAATCGTTCATATGCAATCGATGTGAGCGCGTGCACTTGGCCTGAATATAAGGTATCGAAAACGTGACCGGTCGTCTATTAGGTAACGAATAGTATTGAAGAGGAATACCACATTCCAGCGAGTGGTAGAATGTCAGCAGGACCGAGTAAGTTTTTTAAGGAGAAATTTCAAGCGGTTTCAGATAAAATTTTCACGACAACATTAGTGAAACGAGCATAAGCAAATTTAATGGCAGTATTTTGTGGCACATGTGAGGGTGACCACCACAGATTTTTGGAATCATTGTGACATGGTTTCGGGGTATCTATGATGCCGGTCTTGCTAAATGCCGGTGACAAAATAAAAATGCGTGTTTTCATTGAAAAAAAAACCCCTGCTTATCAGGAGAACTAGTAACCACAACTTATTCAAACTACTCGAAGCCGGCTATAGGTGCAACTGCACTAGGTGGTGTCGAAGTTTGAAATCTCCGCCGGTCTAGGACGCGATAAACATAAAGCTTACGAAAAACCTGGGACTGAGCGCGCGCATTGCAATGATAACAATTTCGAACATCAAAGTAACTGGTGCACAAGGCAAGTCTTTCTTGGGAGACCTGCTCACGTCTTGTTTGGCGAATCATGTGATTAGGCCAATGAATAAAACAAACAAACAAACAAACAAATAGAAATGAAAACAAACACCGCTATATGGCAACAACAATAATGCTCTTCAAAAGGCCCATAAAACTCCTTTGACCTTCACTTTAACGCAACAATACGGCTCTGTAAGTGCTAGTTGTGCTCGGGGAGTTAGTTCATCGAATAAAATTGCATACTACGCAAAACAAAAACACTAGACCGGAAAAAAAATACACAGGCACATCAGTACAAACATTGCAATTACACATATGGATGCTTTTCTGCGGCATTGTTTTACAGTGCTATACAGTGTTTTCTTTGATGTGTACTGAAAGAACTATACGCGTGTTAGTGACGCACGCTGATAACCGCTGATAACGACGATGTGGTTACATAAAATACGTTGAGTTCGGTGAGTGATCATGTCCTTGACTTTGCTGGAGCACAGATAGGCATAATCAATCGGCCGCTCCATGCACGACGTCTACAATGGCCGACTAAACTCGTGTCAGCGTACTGCATCTTTTTTTTGTCATGCTAATGCTTGCAATAACTTCTGTGATTACCTCGTAGCTGTGTCCTTTTGCACCGTACATTTGTAAATCCTTGAAATGTACACTATGACTACTCCCGCTAACGCCCACCAACTTTGCGGAGGTGTTACCGGAAAAGCCAAGGACAATGTAGGGAGCAATCCGAGCACTATGATTTCCTACCCTCCTTCGGCTGTATCTCTCGTAGTCCTTCGGCTCTGGCTTCAGGTTGTACGAGAAATCGCCGCCAGTGATGCGTACAGCGTTGCACGCAGTGGTTAACGAAAAGCAGAGACCTGTCTTATTGAGGTCTTCCGCCCACTCGTCAAACTTGCTCACAACGTTAGCCTGCAAGGAAAATTCGTCAGGGTCGCAAACTCTTCAATAAAACAAAAACGAAAAAATCGTCCGTCGTCTTCCCTCTCTCAAGATCATTTCCAGCGTGCTCCTAACGTGACTTTTTCAGAGCTTGCTTTTTCACGCTGTCTTCCACACAGCATGCAAAAAATGGAAGAAGTGCTCGAAAGGAAAACATACCGCTTTTTCGACTGTTAAAACGACAGATGCTGGAAGGCAACAGCTTAGACGAGTACGCCCGCAAGACGCAGGCGCTTAGTTTTAGCTGCTGTGAGACGTGACGTGTGCCTTGACAGCCCCGCCAGGAGGCGGCCGACGTAACGGAGTGCTTATTATGGGTAGAGAGCTGATACAACACATCAGCTCTGCACACGTGGTCTTCGCTAGTACCTCATTAGAGATGCTAGGGTAATCCAATTGGCAATAGGTGGTGGTACTCGTGAAGTGGCGTGGCATATGTTATATGGGGCGTCACATCTCACAAGTCCAGCTTTCTTGGACAAAAATTTAAATATTGGAATATTGTAAGATACTGTTACGGAAATATTGAAGGTACTGGTCCATTCTTTCTATGCGCAGCAAAATATTTGTTTTAAATTTTTTTCCATCGCTCGTATCGGGTAGTTAAGTCCAATAAGGAATGTTTGTGACGATAGCAAAAACGTTGATATAAAAAAAAATGCAAGCCTTCCGAATGGAGATCTGTGGATATGCTGATTGTTATGCTGAAATCTCTCCATATATGAAAAAAATTGCGTTCATAATGTATTCCCCGTTGAAAAATGCTTTTGTCCAACATTCCTGGATATGGGCTATAAGAGACGTCGTTGTTGAGAGCTCGAGTTTAATTTCGACCATCTGGCGTTGTTTAACGTGCGCCAACGTCACACCGCACCTGGAAAATTTTTTCCGTTTTTTCTTCCATCGAAATTCGGCCGATGCGAAAGGGAGTCAATCCCGCGACCTTCGGCTGAGCAGACGAGCTTCAGAGTCATTAAAACCACCGCGTGTGGTTTTCCTTGTTTTGGCCATGGCTCACATAACTGTGGGGATGATGGAATAGGATAATTTCGGCAGATCACGTTTGGGCTGGTGCTGCCACTTGTGGCTAAACTGGCACCATGAAAGAACAGCACGCGTCAAAACAGCGCACAGAAAACAGCACAGTTTGGCTGCTGACCCGAAAGACGCGGGTTCGATCCCGGCCGTGGCGGTCGAATTTCGATGGAGGCGAAATTCTAGAGGCTCGTGTACTGTGGGATGTCAGTGCACGTTAAAGAACACCAGGTGATCGAAATTACCGGAGACCTCCACTATGGCGTCCCTCATAGGCTGAGTCGCTTTGGAACGTCAAACTCAAATAAATCAAAGCAACACAGCGACAAAGCAGCGCATGGAAAAATGGCACAGCGATAAAACGCAACAGGGAAAAAACATCATGGCGACAAAACAGCGCTCGTCACAACAGCACGCCGAACAAAACGGCACAGCGACAAAACCGTACAGCGAAAAAACATCACGACTACAGACAATCGCAGGGAAAAACAGCACGATGACAAAACAGCACATCGGAGTACAGTGCAGTGTTACTGGAGGGGTGAACTATCATAGCGATAACCGGAAACGGTAAATCACAACACATGTGGCAGTGACCTTTGGAGTTAGCGAGTGCTCGTTTCACAGACCTAATAAGGCACGCGGTAGGGCAATATATGCGATCTGAAATATAGACATTTTATGGCGGGAAATGGAATTAATAACGCTTAAAAAGTTGTACTGGAAGGATAGATTTTGTGGCTTGACCATCATGGTGCTGAATTCTGGCAAATAAGCCCGACGTAGGGTTCTGGGTGTACCAGAAGTTCTTACTGTTCAAAACTCTCGCTGTCGGCAATTGAATCTTCAACAATTTTGTTTGGAGCGAGACACAGGGCCTTCACACATTGAAAATATCCAGTATGCGATACTTACTTTTAACTATGGCAGGATTGCCAGAGCCGACATCTTCAGGTTGTTTTGCGTTTAACCAGGACGCTGCACAGTGGCTGTCTGAGGCTAGACTCCAGCTAGTTACGGTAGAGATTCCAACTCCACTCTAACTAGCTGGAGTCTAACTGAAGTTAGTTTTCTGTTTTCTGTTCATTTCGCATATTAGGCTTCCGTAAGCTTCAATAATCAAACATGCCTTAGGCTGTCTGCAACGGCTCTGTATTTCGTGACGAAAATAGCGAATAGATTTGTGTGGTGTAGTGTGAATCGTTTCAATAAAAGGAAGTTCGGTTCAATATTCGAATTCTATGACACGAAACTAAAATTAGATGTCTATTTTTCTTTACACACTTTCGTTCGTCATTTATTTTCTTTCTTGAAGCTGTTAGATGCCATTTGGATGCTTCCGAATTTCAGAACCTTTGCGTCAAAACAGCACGAAGCACAAAAAATTGCTAGTATACATCAACCTGAATTCGAACCAGAGATGCGCTAAGCTTTTCGACGCCTTGGAGCGCTCGGCCATCGCAGCAGCCGCTCGGTCTCTCTGTTCGAATTGGTAGCCTCTCTCGCTATGCCACGGAAGTCATCACCACGAATGTTAGCTATGGCCTCTGAAGAGCTGGAGAGGGCGATGACACGTCAAAGAATGAAATCAAGCGCTAAACGCCATGCATGCTGCCTATAGGAAGCGGCTGCGTGCGGCAGCACGTAATGCGTCATAAACAGCCAAGGTAAACGGAACCTAGCTAGCAAATAAGACAATATAAACTAACCGGGGCATTTGACGGCAGAGCAGATGCCCGGGATATTTTATCTCTAAGTTGCCCAAATTCTTCTTCAATAATACAGAAAGAAACTGCATGATTGAAGCCAAGCAGGAAAAGACTACATAACCACTCTGCCAAATGTACAGTTCAAGCAACGCTGTTCCTCACTGAATGAGCCTGCACTGTGAAACGAGCACTCGCTAACTCCAATGGTTGCGGCCACATGTGTTCTGATTTACCGTCTGCGGTTATGGCTATGATAGTTCAACCCTCCAACAGCGCTGCGCCGTACTCCGATGTGTTGTTTTGCCGTCGTGCTGTCTTTTCCTACGCTTTTCTGTCGCGGTGCTGTTTTGTCGCTGTGCTGTTTAGTCACTGTGCCGTTTTGTCTGGCGTACTGATTTGAAGCGTGCTGTTTTTTTCCTGTGCTGTTTTGTCGCCATGCTCTTTTTGCCGTTTGGTCACTGTGCCGTTTTTCCCTGTGCTGTTTTGTCGCCATGCAGCCTTTTTGCCGTTCTGTCACTGTGCCGTTTTTCCCTGTGCTGTTTTGTCGCTGTGCTGTTTTTGTGCGCTGTTTCTTCCCAATGCTGGTTTGACGTGTGCTGTTCTTTCGTGTCTCCGTAGCTTTCATGCCGCTCTGGAAAGCTAGTCTGACAGCCATGGTCTTCTAAAGGAAGATGAGGATGACACTTTTTCTGGGACGCAAGGTAAGGTCGGTGCGATGGACCTCTTTCTTCGCAATTACACATTAAGCGTCTATGTTATAGGGTCTTGTGTCCGTCGGGTGGAAATGAAAATCGTATTCGAAACCGGCCGAATCATCTTGACAGAAGTGCGTGCCGTCAACGCCAGATCGGCGCGTAGATCTCGCCTACGTACCGGCGTTAACGTTGACAACGGCTTTTCTTAGTTATTAAACATGCGTAAAGTACTAGTTTCCTCCAGAAGATTTAATAAGTAATTTTTGGTTTTATATCAGTACCGAGTGCCAAAAACATCCTGGACACTATTTGGGCTTAGCATACCTTTCAGCCTTTTAGTAGAGGCCGACTGGATTCTTCTAACCACTCGCATTTCTTTCATAAATATTGTGGTATCGGAATCAAAATTTAGATATATAAGCTCGGCTGATTCTCTAACAGCCATCAAGCAGAGAAAGGAGGTTATATGACATGTTCTATTGAACGGTGTCATGTTATTTTTTTCTGTTCTGGCCCGTGTGAGGCGTTTGATTGCTCAATGGTTTCTACACAAATTTAATTCCAGTTGAGATAAAATAAGGCCCAACAAAGATAAACTGGAATTCACTCCAACGAACAATGCATGAAAATTTGTGAATAAATCAGCAGGACAAAATCTCCGCATTAATTAAGCTATGTGTAGCCATGGCGTAGAAAACGGGTTTTAGATGTGCCTAAAATATACACGAGAATTATAGTGTCTAATCTGTCTTTAGTAGCGCAGTACAAGTGTTAGGATGCTTACCATGCCCACAATGTGTTCTGCCGGCGAGGATATAGGGTTCGGAGGATATATCCCGAACAGCTGAGGGATATCACCCATAGCCCAGTAAGGAACGTTTGTGGTGAAGCTCGTTGTAATACCGGCAATGTCGGCACTCCTGTGTAAATGAGTCCTAAATTACTATGCGAAGACACATAGTCCTGCCCATAGACAGCAAAATATTTGACCCTCCCACCTTCCGCCGCTTGCGGATGGGAATAACGCCAGGAATAAGTACAGTTCCCAAAGAGCACACTTTTCAAGCACTTATTGAAACGAAGCTTTAATTGCCCCGTTCACATGGAGGAAAAATTTATCTCCGCCCATGCATTATTCAAATACGAAACAACAAACTGATTTACTAGGAATGACAGTCGTTTATTTATAAAAATTAAATATTTAGAGGAATAAGTTATCTGAATTTTCCAAGTTTTTTTTTTCGAAAGGCGCCCACACATAGGGCTTTGGTCTGTACATGAAGGAGTAACGGTTAGAGTTGACGAAAGATGTCGGAAACACTATCGTCTGCATGCCGTTGTACCTAAAGGGGAAACGGTGATAGTGACAGAATACCGCCACTATCGACAGCCTAACAACTTCCACCGGAGAACATAGGTCTCCACCCATATACATGAAACAAACCCCGTGATGTGTCATCAGCGGCCACATTATTTCCGCAAACTTACAATACCCTCCTCCCTGCCACCTTGCATTCCGTCCAATGCTGCTAGCGTAACCTCTGATACACACACCTACAACACTGTACAAGGCCACCTAGATCTCTTCACCAAAGATCAAGAGCTTAGGAGAGCGGCTTATTCATGAGGAAGGTGATTTGTGCAGCTCGGGACAACTGATTAGCTGAGCGCCATGTAGGGGGTGAACACGAAAACTTTAAATTGCGCCTTACTAAGCACGCAACAAAGTTCACCTATCAAAGTCCAGGCATGCAGATACGACAGGATTGAACAGCGCACAAAGGACGAGGAAACAGGGAATGAAACGACGAGACACACAGACATTGTCATGGGAAAAAAAAGCTACGTTGGCTAAAGCGGCAGGTGTCTGGACAACCGCCTCTAGGAACATTGCAACAACGTGTCTGAACGGCGTAGTGGGTTCCTTGACGTACAGTGGAGAAAATGTAAGCCTGATGATAACAGTGCAGATGAAGATGGCGGATCAGATCAGGTTTCCACTTGTCAGGCCATCTACCAAGACAGCACTGTTGTTTCCAAAAACAGATGTAAACTGATTCGTGAAATTATTGAAACCGAAATGATAGATCGTTTAGGTGGCTCTCGCGCATCGAAGCCATCGATCGCTCTCAACCGTAAGGAACTCAAGAGTGCAAACGGCACGAAAAACGGGACAAGATAGAGTGAAGCAACACACACACAGCACCGAACTTACAACTGAGTGTATTTCATGCGAAAACGCAATAAATACAGGAAGTACATGGTGAAAAAGTGTTTGAGCGTGCCGTCTCTTCGCTTACCGAGAAAAGATATAGCTTTTTAGATATTGACCTTCAATAGTATCAATCTTATATAATGGTGTTCTTTTAGTTTATTGTTTTGTGTACTTCCTGTATTTATTGCGTTTCGCATGAAATACACTCAGTTGTAAGTTCGGTGCTGTGTGTGTTGTTTCTCTCTCCCATACAAAAACGTCCTATGGGCGTCTGTGGCCTTTTATGAACGTCTATAAGCACCCACAGAGGTGCTTATTGCCAGCTATTGAAAAATATATGCCACAAAAGCTATAGCTTTGGAACCATACAACTGTCTTAAGCTCTCTATAGAAAAATATATCAGCCTGTATATACAGCTATAGACAGAAATAGGAAAAGTCTATAGCTATTGGGGCCAAAATCCTATAGCCGTTTTCTGTCTTGAATCATGAACCAACTGGCCCAACAATCCTCCCTTTTGCGTAAGGAATTATTGTACCTCCGTCAGTGCCTGAATGTTCCGCTTGTCGCGCATGCATGCTGTTGGCCAAGATATAACTATATATTCCGGGCCGAGGTTCGAAATGTAAGTACAGCGCCCGTGTGTCTCATCGTTTCTTTAAGTACAAGTTCAAGTTTATTTTCCTTTCTTACAAAGAAGGAGCCGGGACTAAAAGCTGTGGTAACAGCTTGACTGGAGGTCCCGACTCCTTGAGACAGCGGTAGTGCAGAAGGAAGGCGAGGGTCACATCATTTACATCAATTAGTAATGTCATGGGTATCCGATGCAAATCCACATTTACGCGAAGCGCGAACACACATGCAAAACGAAAGTCGCAATACACACATGTACTCAAAGCAAATGTTTTACTGAAAGAAAGATTCTTTCTGTGTGTGGTGTGTGTTAGGCGCAAAATCTTTCTTTCAGTATGCAACACCAACTAGCCCAGCAGTTAACTCTCCAAATGTTTTACATCACTAAAATCATGTCTGCTTCTTTCACAGATTGAAATTGTCTCGGCAGTAGTCACGGATATTGTGTTTTGAATTTCTGGTAATATCAAAATTGTCATGGATTAGTTTGTTTAGCAAGAGGGGAAGGTTGTAACTTAAGGACTGGTTCATAGAGTAAGTTCTTGGTGTTGGAGTGATCCAAGTTTCTTTGTATCTAGTGTTACGGCAGCTGTTATTTTCTCTCAGTTGTCCAAGTACAATAAAGGGATTGTCACGTTGTTGTGAAGAGTATTTATAGCATAATAGAAGCCTGTAAAAGTATAACGCGAAGATTTGAAGGATATCATACTTTATAAAGATATTTCTTGTGGGGAAAATGAATGGCACATTTGCTATGGACCGGACGGCTTTTTTCTGCAGTAAATGCAATCTATGAAGATTTGTTACCCCTGTTGTTCCCCAAACCAAGCTGCAGTATTGGATATGACTTAGTACTAACGCGTTGTAGAGCAACATCTTTACCATTACTGGAAAAATATGTCTAAAGCGACCAAGTATACCTAGAGCTGAGGAAACTTTCGAACAAATGTGTTCTATGTGCGCATTCCAAGTTAGGTTGTGAGAAAAGATAACGCCCAGTGTTTTTACAGAAATCACAAGCTCTATTGGTTGGCTGTTTAAGGCTATTTTGAGAGGCCTAGATATTTTCTTTCCCTTAGGGAGGTATAACAAAATTTGTGTTTTTGACGGATTTATGCGCAAGGAGTTTGCATCTGCCCATGAGTGCAGTTTATTAAGGGCTTCGCTTGTTTTGCTTTCAACCTCGGCCTCGGAAATACCCATGACAAAAAAAGTTGTGTCATCTGCAAATGACACAACCTGAACATTACATAAACTAAAAATAGCAAAGGCCCAAGATTGCTTCCTTGGGGCACTCCGCATGTTATATGGAGGGTAGGAGAGGATGCTGTGTTTATATCTACATATTGGGTTCTGTGAGATAAGTAAGATTGTAATAGGGTTAGCGCTAGGCCCCGCATACCATACCTTTCCAATTTAAAAAGAAGAATATCATGATTTATGAGGTCAAAGGCCTTAGTAAAATCGATGTAAATACCCATGGTGAGCTTGTTTTCACTGAATGCCTTAATTATAATTTCTTTTTGAGTTAGAAGTGCTGTCTCTGTAGATCTTTTCTTCCTGAATCTATGTTGAAAATCTAGAAATAAGTGATTTTCGTCAAAATAAGAAGTCACTCTGTGATGTATTATTTTCTCGATGCCTTTGGAAAACACAGGCAGTATAGAAATCGGTCGGTAGTTTGTGAATAGGTTCTTATCACCTTTTTTAAAAATGGGTATCACTCGAGTAATTTGCATTCCTGTAGGGAAAACCCCAGTAGAGAGAATCAAATTATAAATATAGGTAATAATCGGGCACAGTATGTCATGTACATATTTTACGGGCAATATCTGGAAGCCATTGACGTCCAGCGTTTTACTATTCTTCAAGTTATTGATGGAAGAGAAAACCTCAGCTGTTTCAGTCGGGGCCAAGAACAGCGAACTTATCCTATCGTTTCCTCGCACGTACTGAGCGTAGTTTCTTATGGTACTCCCATCGAGTTCATTATCTTTCGTTTGCTGAATAAAAAAGTGATTGAAAGCATCTGCCAATGTAACACCGGAGAGCTCTTTTTCCCCATGCCTAAAGGTGCCAAGTGTAAGCGTAGGAGTACCGGGACGCACCAAAGAGTTCAACTTGCGCCAGGCTGCATCTGGCCGCAGTGTAGTTTCAGCATCGAACATATCTATTAGGTATGAATCCTTAGCTTTCCTCAGCGTAGACGTAAGTTTATTCCGGTAGCTCTTAAATTCTGCAAGTATATTTAGATCTTTAGTTTTTACAAATTTGGCATAAAACGCATTTTTATGCTTGACCATTCTCAGGTGTTCTCTCGTTACCCAAGGTTTTCGCGCTCTCTTTGGCTTTTTTACTTGTGTTACTGGAAAATGCTGGTGGTATATTTTCTTAAGTATACTTATAAAGATAAGGTACGCTGTTTTGCTCTCACGGCATTCATATACTGCATCCCATGTTTGTTTTTCAACATCCTGGCGGAATGATTCAAGACGCGAAGATTTAATAACTTGACGATATGTGGGCTTTGGTTCATTCCACTTGATGGGAAATTGCTTGTCTACGAATAAAAAGGTTCCCAGATGATCACTTATACCTGTACAAAGAGTGCCAGCAAATGTAGTGTCTGTGTTAACGTTGGTAATAAATACGTCTAGTAATGTAGAACTTTGTTCTGTGATACGCGTTGGGTTGGTGATTACATTAGATAGGCCATAAGTAGAAAGGGTAAGGCTCAAGTCTTTCTGGTAAGGAGTAGGTACAATCATGTTCACATTCATGTCTCCACCTAAGAAGATCTGTGCTTTTTGCTCCGTCACATATTCTAAAAGTTCTTCAAGGAAGGCCAAAAAACGGCTAAAGGTACCAGATGGCGGTCTGTAGACCACGCAAAACATATTGTCAAGGTGTCGTAAGGTAAGCACTTCAAAATCAGGAGTGACAGCACAGAATTTCTCTTCGGTATCACACAGCAGGTTATCTTTTACCAGGATAGAAACACCACCGCCTCTTTTGTCGTGACGATTTCGATAGAAGCATTGATAACCAGATGGGCAGAATATAGCCGTTTCGCGTTCATACCATGTTTCAGTGAGCATGAGCACAGTGAAAGACATTTCAAATACTTCTAGCAAAGCATGCATTTCTTTATCTTTGTTTCTTAAAGATCGGACGTTCTGATGAAAAAAAGATAGGGCAGGTTTTTTCTTTTGACCAATTTATGAATTTGCTGTGGTAGAAAATCCATGTTTAGAGCATACAAGCTGTACAGATAAGCTGGAACATTTTAAGCAATCCTAGAGAGCTGATCCTTGCTAGTGATAGGAATAACTGTTGATGTTTCAGTTTGGCGAACGTAATTTTTCCCTTCTTGACCCAGGCGTATTCCCATCCTCGTTCCTTTTTCGCGGCATTTACAGCACCGAAGAGGCGTTTCATTGCCGGACACAGGTGCTCATTGACAAAAATTTTATCATCTTGTTCAATCGCGAGGTCACGAGCCGTTAGCCTGTGCTTTCTTGCTTTTTCTAGGAAATAGTTACGCGGAGCTCTGTGAGTAAACTGCACAATTATGTTAGGGGAGGTAGAATTTCCGGCGGTCTGGACCCGATGGCAGACTTCAATGTCAGTGTCCTTCAGAGGCATCCCGATTACTTCACCCAACTGTTTTGTCAGTTCGTGCAGGTTTTCACCGTCTACCCGTGGCACTCCTTTAATTTCGACGTTCAGGCACCGCGAGTGTTGCTCGTTCTGCATAAGTCGGGATTCCTGCTCTTTTACATGCGCATAGAGAGCTTCGCGTTCTTCCTTCAACGTGCTTATACTTTCTTTCAGAGCCTCGTTCTCTGCTTCAACTTTTTTCACGGAAGCTTTCATTTCCTCATAGCACTGGTTTATGAAAGTCATGCTGGCGTTAATATCTCTGACATCCTTCCTGAGTTCTCGCTCGAAACTCTTGTTTCATCTCACGCTTAAGGTCCTCAAACAATTTCTGAAGTTCTTTGGCCATTTTTCAAAGTACTGAACTCGCGTATCAACAGTTTTGGCAGCAGCAGTGGCGGTAAGACAGTTACACTGACGTTAAAATGAGGGCGAAAAGTGCACCAACCTGAAAAAAGTGCGCAAAACTTGTAAGACGTGTCTGTCGCTCACCACTGCCACTGCCAAACTGTCGAGAGCGGGGGGCGTGACCGGTTACTGCTGACGGAGGGAATAGCACACGGCTGCTGGAAGGCGTTGACGGTGGCCGCTGTGTCCTGGATGTCGAAGAAAAGACGACGATTTAAACCAACTTGTTCAGCTCCGGTAGGGCCAGGGCCGAAGCGAGGCGACAGCCTCATCAAAACAGGAACGGACCTGGAAAAAGTGCGCAAAACTTGTAAGACGTGTCTGTCGCTCACCACTGCCACTGCCAAACTGTCGAGAGCGGGGGGCGTGGCCGGTTACTGCTGACGGAGGGAATAGCACACGGTTGCTGGAAGGCGTTGAAGGTGGCCGCTGTGTCCTGGAAAAAGTACGCAAAACTTGTAAGACGTGTCTGTCGCTCACCCTGTGTCCTCGTCGTTTGGGCGCTGTTCAATCCTGTCATGCAATACCAACATGTCCAAACTGCATCTTAGTGAAATACTGATACGGATTTAAAAGAAACTCGCGCATGGACTTGCACATTTTAGTGTCGACCACGCTTATTCGTCAGGTACGTTGAAAGGTTTTCGAAAAGGTTAGTTTTTATTTCCTAACTTTCGTGCTTGTTTTTCACTGCCAACGAATAACACTGAGTGAACATTTTTCATGAGCAAAGCGTTTTTTTTCTTCTTAACTGCGCGCCACCTTGGCCATATACCTGTCTCCGCTCTTCCACTCATATGCCTCAAAGAAAGCCTTGATTTCAGGAAAGATAAAAATTCGGTGTGTTAATTTTTTGTTTCTGCCAGGCTTCTACCTCTATATTAAATACTAGTGTAAAGTCCCGACTGACAGCGCAGCAGTCTTACAGAAGTTATTTCCACCTTTTATGACCTGCAGTCGCTAGGAAGCCTTTTCCACAATACTCGTTCGCAGCAGTTCTTTCCCACATCGCGCCATGAACTTCACTGGAGGCGATGTTGAGATCCGGAACAGTACTTGCTATTTCTGTAGGTATGAAACTGTTCGTACGTAATGATAACTCAGACATCCGGCGCACTGTGTTTGGCTAAGCTACGAGTAAAAATGCAAGGAGGTACTATGAGAGCTGCAGGTGGCACCCATGTATGCGAGTGCCGTTGTAAAATGGGTAGTCGATCTAGCTGACAGGTTCCTAGCTTGAGAAGCGCCATTTTAGAGGCTCATATAGCTGCAGACGTAATAAATATATCTGCTTTATATCCGCCAAACAATAACCTTGTTACTGCCACCTGAAGACGTCTTATACATCCTGGAAGTTACTTTTTTTGTAAGCTTAAAAAATAGCACAAGTTAGCTTGCATAAGCTCGCTGCTCGTTACTTTTTCTTTGCTTCTGCGGCAAGGCCAATGGTCGGCTGTATGATATATTGTGCTTACTTTGGAGTTAACGGTGCCTCAGCGCGGTGTGTGAGTGAACCACGGCGTCCACATGTGGTCAAGTAAATGTGTTATGTATCGGAAAAGGGATATATAGTTTTCGAGAATGTACCTTCTCAGCTCGTGATTCAGGCGGGGCCGGTGTATTATGGGCTCGAGACTAGCAGTAGTCATATACACTCAAATCACACAGAATGCATCATCGTTCATAGAGAAATATCTTCATAAAGAACACATGTATAATCTCCGGCATACCATTTATAACAAAGACAGGATTCGTACAAACTACGGAACACAAAAGTTTTATCAGATTCCCGACTTCTTTAATAAGCACGCAATGGTTATGAGTATCATTACTGCCAGTTTCTCAGCTCAAGCATTAAAAAAAATCATGAACACACATTTTCTGGGATCACAATTTTGACTATTTCCTTCTTTTTTCCGGCTTCTAAGTAGACACCTGATAGTTTTGTTATGAATGCGCTTATTGTTCCTGCTTGTTCATTTTCTCTGCATAGTACTACATGCCACTTATTTTAGCTATTTGTTTCCTCGCAATATGACTTAGTCCTGTACGCTACGTTGTCTTAATGTGCTCCTTCTATGGCGGTGATTACTGATCGAAAGTTTGTTCAACGATGTGACTGCAACTGCTGTTGAGTGATGTGTTGGGGAGGGGTAAGGGGGCCGACACTGAGTCAGGCATTAATTTGCCTTTATGTCGGCCTCCTAGGCATCTATTACTGCTGCCTGAATAAAATAACGGACTTTGCCTGATGCTCTGGCAAAACAGCGAAAGTAGCGGGACGCAGACAAACAATTCATCGACGATTACAATACTTCCCAATTTAAAATTGGAGCGCAGCTGTTAAAGCGCTTTGATTTTGCACGCGTTTTTTCGAAGCTAGAACTACGACACGGGGGGACCGTTGGGCTAAGCAACCTTCATAATTATAGGGCGCACCGCGTCTGTTCGTCAGTTCGCGCCAAAGCAGGCGCACACGCCCACATAGCGTCCACAGTGCAAACGCTCTCTCACCCTCCTGCCGAAGCTCGCGTCGCCATTGGCCAAGCGAGGAGTGAACTTTCTAGATGTTTCGAGTTTCTCTCCGACCGAGCTCCGCAGTTTCGTCGGGCCGCCGGCGGGTGTGGCCGGCGGCGGCCGGTGTCTCTAAACTAGGCTCTTTGCCGCACCCTGCGGGTGTCCATGAAGGCCCTTACTTCTATTACTCAACTGTCATCCAAGGATAACCTTCGCCGCGCCCCATATTCTTCGGTCTTACAGCAGCTCCTCTCCTGCGCCCCTGCACGGCAGCGGTTTACCCAGCAGACTTTCATCACCACCCTCGAACGGATTGCCATCTGGCGGTGTTAGCGTGTGTCTGCTGCTCGAATATCTCGCTATGGACTCTGGACGAACGGTGACCTTTTGGCACGCACCTCGTCTGCATGCTTCTTCTTCCTGCCTTGTTGCCAATTCTCTCCTCCCGGGCTTCCTAATGCCCATTCCTTCGCGCGCCACCGGCCCGACTTTCGTGCCCGCTCATCTCGCGGATTTTGCACGCATTCCACATTGGTAGCTACTTTTTTATTCAAGTCTGCCATCTCTTCTACTTTCGTCCGCTCCTCTAGGGTTTTTGAGCGTGTGCGGTGCGCTTTTCGGCGCATTCTCCGTGGGTTCTCGTCTTGGCGTGTGTGCCATGGGGCTGGCCGCAGTCGTCGGCGTACACAGGGCTGGTGGACGCGCGCTTCGCTATCTAAGGGCGGTAGTCTGCGTTGACGCGTTCACGCGTGGGCAGCCCCGGACTCCACCGCGTCTGCCACCACCGCTTCACCCCATCGGGCGCCTCGCTGTCCGTGCACCCCCCCCCCCCCCCCCCAACCACTTTTTTCGCCGTCGTGCGTTTTCGCTCGCGTACTTGTCTGCCCGGGACCGACCTCACTTAATTTTTTCGTGCGCTTCACGACCTCAGCCGCTCCGCGGCTCTCTCCTAGCTCGTTTTTTATTCGACCCACTACTCCGCGCGCAATTTATTGCCCGCTATCCGCTTCGGCGGCATCCCAATGCGAAGGGAGCCCTTATATTCGTGTCGGCGGAATTGCTCGCCTCTTCTTCTCGGTTCATCTGACCACTGCGTGCTCAGCAGCCACTCATCACCATCTCATCTACTCTTATCACCTCTATCTCACTCCCATTCCCCACCACGGCGCAGCGACCATTTCCTCGCCAAAGAGAGAGAGATTACTGCCGCGCCGCCACTTTTCCTCAATCGACATCAAGAATCGCGAATGAACGAGCGCCGCCCCGCGCGAGCGAAGTGGGCAGGGCATCACACAACACGCACAAGGCTACGCGCTCTCCGTGGGTAAACATGGGTGGGTCCTTCTGCGGCGCGTGATGACGTCTTCCTTTGCGCCGCTGCGGCTTGCGGTGCACTACGACGAGTACGACTCTGGCGCCATCCAAGAGCGAGCGGCGGTACTCTATGCGCCCGCGCGGCACGCACTTTTTGTGTTTTTGTTGGGTGCCCGGTTACGCCGACGGCGAGGCAAGCGGTTGAAAACACGATCGGACGTTTAAGAGCGGCACTCTAAGAGGCTGATCTATCGCTATATCACTTCTTCGATACCATTTCGCATTTGGCTCGTGTTTGGTCAAGAGGATGAACAATTTGCCTTAAATTCGTCGAAAGGAATTCTATTATATCCCTGCCGACGGCGACACCCCTTCTCACTTGGGCCTTCTTTCTTGTAATACAATTATGGCTGCCCCCCTCCCCCACCTTTATTCTACAGCAGATCATATTTCGCCCTCCATTCATCGACAGATATTCTCTTTTCGTCCTTATATCGCCTTCATTCAGCCCTGTTCTTTTCGCGTTCATCAACTCCGATTTTGTTCTCCTTTGGTACGTGCTCATCGCCCTAGTTAGGTGCTCGTACCAGCAGGGCATAAAATGTGGTTATCGATATCCAAGTGTTTTTAATTTTAAAGGTACATGTTCGCGTAGACTTCTCGAAATTAAACAGGCCTGCCATAACCTCAGCGAACTGTTAATATTTGAGAAAAAATGGTAAATGTTGGCAGTAGGTTGTGGCCACTTTTCAGGACGCCGAAAAAAAGAAAAACTGCGAAAGCTTACCGAAGGTTATGGTATTTATAGAAATTCCAAGCCGATAGGTCTTGCCACAGTGGAAGAATAGTGTGAAGAAATTGCCAGCCTTCAGGAACGACGTCCTGTTTAAGGTCACCAGTAAAAGGGCGCCTCTGCTGTAAAATACATTGTCATAGCTGTGAAAACTGTAGCATTAACTCAAAGCCGTAATTCCTGAATTTTGCACCACGAAGTAGAGGGGTGATTGAAAGTTTAAGGGACGCAGGCTCTCAGGAAAAAGTCTACTCTAGCTCTTTCTCCCGAATAGGGTGCGTCTTATTGTCACCAGCGGATACTCCGTGCACGTCCCATCACACCTCGAGAGATTTCAGGCGACTTTTTGTGCTCGTGAGTGCACTGACATGATTTTTTTTTCCGCACGCCTGCCTCCCGTAAACTTTTGATCACAATAGCCCATATGTAGCAAATAATACAAGTGCAAAAACAGACAAAATGATATAGTAGTACTTGTTACAGAGCTGTAGCATTAAGACCGCAATGATTAACATGCTACAAAATTATTACACCGTTCTGTTAATTGTCAAAAGAAGAAACACTCGCTCATCTTTCATACTATATGCAAACTCAGGCAGGTACACCGATTTACGCATTACAGCACTAACTTATTTCCGTCTAAGCATATTCTGCAAGTACTTGTCTGGTGCTTTTCACCTAGGATGTCAGCCTAAAGCAAGCGTAAAACAATCTATGGGCTCCAAAAAAAGGATTCGCAGCATTTTTGCTCAAAGCTGCTGAAGGCCATGGGAGCCAGCACGTCATTCTCATCAATTAGACCTCAAAATTGTCGTCCTCTGCATGTCTATGGCTGCTTCAAAGCTCTTCATATTACACGGCTATCATCTCCAGGTTAATGCGCTAGTGAAGCTTTTTCCTCCTTGCGCCATCAGGAATTTCAGCGGAAACTTCGGAATGACAGAAAAAAGCTGCGAAGTTTCTCAGACAGAAGCTCGAAGCCAATCGATCATCGCGAAAAGATTGGTCAAGTATGTTATCGAGGAAACTGTTGGGAATAAAAATGCTACACTGGAGGGAAAAAAGCTTAATAATCAGGAACATACTCCAACGCAAAATATTATTGAAATAAAAGTAATAATTGGTTTGAGGGGAAAGGAAATGGCGCAGTATCTGTCTCATATATCGTTGGACACCTGAACCACGCCGTAAGGGAAGGAATAAATGAGGGAGTGAAAGAAGAAAGAGGTGCCGTAGTGGAGGGCTCCGGAATAATTTCGACCGCCTGGGGATCTTTAACGTGCACTTTAATCGCACAAAGGCCTTTCATCACTTCAACAATTGAGACGATTGACACATGTGGCTCCTAGGGTACGTGACTATGAGCATCTAAACAAAACTAAGGCGCCCGTGTGCTGCGGGGTGTCAGTGCACGTTAAAGATCTCCAGGTGGTCTAAATTATTCCGGAGCCCTCCACTATGGCACCTCTTTCTTCTTTTCTTCTTTCGCTCCCTCCGTTATACCTTCCCTTATGGCGCGGTTTAGGTGTCCAACGATAAATGAGAAAGATACTGCGTCATTTCTTCTCCCGAAAAATCAATTATTATTATTATTATTATTATTATTATTATTATTAGTATTAGTATTAATATTATTATTATTAATATTATTATTATTATTATATTATTATTATTATTATTATTATTATTATTATTATTATTATTATTATTATTATTATTATTATTATTATTATTATTATTATTATTATTATTATTATTATTATTATCAGGGTCTCAAAATGACGACGCTGCAGAAGACCAATCATGAATGTAGGTCTCCGTGCGCCGTGCAAACGCAGCTGCATTTCTATACGCTATTTTTGACCATTGTGCAGCCACCCGTCTTAGGTTTGATATGAATCACGACCAACTGGCGTAGATTCCTGCTTTGATTACACATAACAAAGAGCATGTATGCGCATACCACTTCAATGAGCTGCGCATTTACGTCCACGGGTGGCACTGTGTGGACGATCGCAAACCCATCGAAATCACTCCGGCTCCAGCTATCATTCTCCAGTCCTGTGTCAAGGTAAGTGTGCAGGCTGTCCCGGAATACCATCAATGGTGCGGCGCTCCTAGAAGAAAAGAAAAGAAATACTACAGTCGACATATTTTCGGTCAGGCGACGAGGGGCGTAGCTGTTATACGGGATGACCAGTTAATAGTTTCTATCCATTAAGTAAACAAATACATTTCCTAAGCAACGAAACATTGATGCTACAGATACAATTCTTGTTAACTCTTGCTAAGCTCTGCCGAGTGCTGTGTGTGTCTTCGAGCTTCTGATATGTGTGTCCTTACAACGGCATACGCCTCCAGTTTAATGAAGCAGTTCCCTAATTCTTCGTAATTTTTCATCGGCGCATATGCACATATGACCAAGAATATTTCCACTAATTTACTGATCATCACAAAGTTTAAGCTACTACTTAGCGCCCTGTATTTGTGTGTCTCATAAAACCTTCCGTTGTTAACTGTCTCTACTAAGAGACCCATTGCTTCCTTTGCTGCTCCAGTTACATTAGACCAATAAGCAAAGAAATTTCGTGGTTGCTTGAACACAAAAAATCGTGGGCACTTAAGTGTGCTTACGAGCGTGAATGCGAAAGCATGAAACTTTCTAGAACGCGTTTTTTTACACGGCGTCTGTAGGCATTGCATTTTTTCTGTTGCTTTAATTTTGTATTTTTTGTTTGTTTATCGGTTTTGTCTTTGGGTTTTTACAGTTTTTCCTTAATTTTTATCTTTAATTTTTAGTTTCTTGTCTTTATTTGCTTTTACCTTTTGTTCACTTTGTTTTTTTTTGTAACTTTATTTTCATTGTTTTTTACTAATTATCAATCAATGGCAATTTAACTAATTACTAATCACCCATTACTAAGTAATATACGGGTTATAGCATGTGTGCCACTGATGACGTCATAGCGTGACAGATTTCGCGAACGGACGGACGGACAACGATGAGCCATTAAAGGCTTTCGCCTTAGTATTTTCTTTATTACTTTTGAGCGAAGAACGTGGCTCCTCTTACCTCATGCGTGTATAAACAGCTCCCCACATGCCGATATACCAGGTGGCGTGTGAGAAACGCCCACGCGCTTCCGCAAAATTGTCTCTGATGCCTTCTTCAAGCTCCAGTGCTGCCTGGTAGTCCACGCTCGAGAGATTTTTAAATTCTGAAACGAATAAAACGTTTAAAAAAAACTAGTTTTCATTTTTTTCGATATTCCGTCGGCGCTCCTTATGTCACAAAAGCAAAGTTGCGTTGGAAGCAAAAGTACACGCAGTTTTTTGGCCAGAAGGTTAAAGTTCGGAAATGCAGAGAAATGGCTGAAATTCTTAATAATGTATTTTCATTACTCTGCATTACGTTGAATAAAGCCAAAGAATGGCTACAAACGTGGCTTTATTCAACGCGTGGGCCGCCGTCAAGCTCAGAGGACAGGGGGACCAGCCAACAATGAAACAACGAAACACGCGCACGTTGTGCTTCCATATGTGAGGGGAACCAGCGAGGCATTCGCACGCGTTCTCGGAAAACATGGAATCCACGTGGCTCACAAATCTGTTTCGACAATAAGCCGTTTCTTACCACGACCGAAAGACCGCGTCACCAGAGGAAAACAACCGGGTGTCGTCTACAAAAACCCATGCTTAAAGTGTCCGGCTTCATACATCGGCGACAAAAGAGACCTCCACCAAAGAATAAGGCAACACAAAAATGACATCCGCCTAAAGAATTCAGAAACCAACCCCCTCGGCGAACACTGCGAGCGCGCCGACCACCGGATAGCCTTCGAGGTGGTGAGCGTCTTGGCCGTGGAACTCAAAGCTGAACAGCTTTGAACAGCAGGCGACATGTGGAGTCATGGCACATCCGGCTCACAAAGGAGGCGATGAATAGGACTCCAGAAACGCTCCCTTCCGCGTACGTTAGTGGACTGCGCCACGTGCTAACAAAGGGAGAGCGAAGGCGGCAACCCGCTGCTGCTGCTGCTGGCACACTTTAGTCACCCCTGAAGAAGGGGCCGAGCTGGTCCCGAAACGTTGGGTAAAGTTAAAATATTGATTGGCGTCAGTTTTCTCTCAACTATCTCAAGAAACCAACCAGACGGACTTCCATCGAGGATGTTTTCGTTCAAACTTGTATATATGCCTGCAGTGCTTAACGACATCACTTGGCTTGAAATGGCTGCAAGGCCTCAATACTTTGCTTGAAAACATGTTCGAGTTACTAAACGTCTTTATACTTTAGCGACATTGTAAGAGTAAGGTTGGCCGCTAAATAAGGGGGCCATAAATGCGATCAGCCCTGACTTCAACCACAACGAGTTAACAGGTGCGCATTGGAATTAGGGGAAAACAAAATGTCCTACATAAAACGGCCAGATATATGAAAACTGCGAAAATTGGCCCTGACTGGTATGCTTGTCGCAATGGGAGATATTGATAAATATGCGTATAGTCACAGTTTAGGATAAGTAGATGCGTCACAGCTAATGGTTTGACAGTGATTATGGCATGCACTGTTGTAAGCAATTTTTAGAAAAATATGTTCAAAGCCGGTTTCCTGGTTTACTGAGTACAATTAGGACGTTAGCGCTCGGAGATAAGAAAAAGATTAACGTCTTCGCCTATTCAAGATCGAAGCATAAGGCTATCCAGTTCTGACGACTTAAGTTTTTTCGTTACTCCTGATTGCTTCAGGATGATGGCTAAAGGAAATCAGTGCGACCAAGAATTGGCATAGGTTAACGTCTTTTATTTCCAATAGCCTTACAAAAATTTCATTAGACAGTCTATAGGCTGCCCATAGACTTCTGTCTGTAAAGTCCATAGACTGTCTATAGACAAATTCTAGAGAATACTCTATAGGCAATACAAATCCCATAGACAATCTACAGACGATTTGTGGCCATACACTTTTAGTAGACTTTTGTCTACACACAGTCTATAGACTATGAAAAGAGAAAGAGAAGTGTCTATAGAAAGGCAATAGAGCTGATATGATGTCTAGAGACTGTCTATAGACCATTTTTATAAGGATAATCAACGTCCAAGGCCGGAAGCCTTCTGCACAATGTTACCTGCAACGTTTTTTTCAAAGGCGAACTCGCGCCCCTGGTTCGTTCCAAGACTGAACATACGGATGAACACGTAGTCTGTGCACTGGATGTCTTTGCTCCACAGGGAGTCCCGCAAGTACTCGAATACGCAGACAAGTGTGTAGTTGCCTGCATGGTAAAGAAAGAATAATCGCGCGATAAGATATGCGCTTAAGAAAAAACGACCAAGATATAAAATCAGCGAAGTGCACAGAAAAAGGAACAAATATCAATACTAGGTAAAGCAGTTTTCAGCAGCGTTCACACTCTGGTGAGGCGAAGCGCAAAAGGCGCCCGTGTGATGTGCGATGTCAGTGCGCGTTGAAGATCGCCAGATGGTCGAAATTATTCCGGAGGCCTCCACTACGGCACCTCTTTCTTCCTTTCTTCTTTCACTCCCTCCTTTATTCCTTCTTTTCCGGCGTGGTTCAGGTGTCCGCCGATATGTGAGACAGATACTGTGCCATTTCCTTTCCCCCAAAACCAATTCAATTCAATTCAATCATCCTTACACTGTGCCTAGCGCAGCTGTAATAGGGAGATGATTCTAATAACGACACTTGCTCGTGAAGGACGGTGATGATGATGAAAAGAAGGTATTTGATAAGTTATTTTAATAAATTTACGTCTGCATAAGGTTTCGCTGCAGGTGAGGTCAGTTACGAAAGAGCTGGATGTTCTACAGAGGCAAAAGTACTGAATAAACGTAAACATGCCACGGGTTAGCCATATATGTACTGTCAGCGTCAAATAAAATGCAAAGAAACAGAAGCGGGAAAAAAACTAATATTTGGTTGAGATGAAATACAATTCCATTCAGCACAATAAAACTTGGTCTTTACGCAACCATACAGATAAACAAGCAAGCTAGTAGTTGTCCTCCCATTGCTATGACTAACTTTCTTTCTTTTCTGTTAATTTGCTGTTTACGATGGAATGGTCTTGTTGGCGTTTGATTTGACTCTTATTGTAGATTTTAAGAACTCGGAAGTTAGATTAAAATCATTTACGCTACCGTAATGCATCATTGGAAATAGAAGACTGGACTAGTGCCCCCAGTCCAAGAAGGAACCTTCTGCGGCGAATACGTTCTAGAATTTTTGTCAATAATATAGAAATGCTGCACTAGACCAAGACGTTGGCATTGGTGTGAAGTACGTGCCACAAAAAATAATGGAAGATTAACCAATAAATTACTAAGAATAAAATTGGTCGCTGACAGTTGTTAGAAACCGCTGTTCGAGTATGAGCCCATTCACATCATAGAATCAAAAATGCTGAAATGTAAGAAATAGCAAACACAATAGCCGTAAACAAATAAATATTTAAAACAATTTTAATGAGCATATGAAAAATTTGACATGCTTTAATTGCTCCACCCTGTTCAATAGAAGTGTGGGAGCAATGTGAAGAACACAAGGCATTACTATGCGAGCCAGAAATGCAACCAGATGTGCTCAGCAACACAAGGTTGTGGCCTATAAACCTTGTTGCGCCCAGGAACCCTTTTTTTCTGCGTAGAAGACTGTACGCTATTGGAATGGGTGCTTTCTTTGAAAGAATGGCCTAAGAAACCAAAGCAGTTACTTCATACCTGTTGTTTCTGAACTAGTCAAGAACTTAAAAATATATTATGATAGTTTGAAACGATATCTACTTTGCGCTATCTGAATCAATAAACGAGTTTACCATGGCGTTTGATGCGGCACCGCAAAATTTCGAATATTCATACAGACATGCAGTAAACGTGTAGAAAAAAACTATGCTGATGAAGAGTAAGAAATAAATTATGGCAGTGGGGCGACAGCCACAAAATAAAGAGTCTGTAGCCTCGCCGAGCGTTGCTAAAATCTTGGAAAGAAAAAAACTACATACACTGGATGAAAGGAACAAATCTAAGTTACTACATCAGAAGTGAAACAGGCTTTCAGAGAAGTCCACCAGGAATTGTTAGAAATAGTTTATGGGATGCAAAGCTGGCCTTTGAGGCAGAGTATGCTATTGCGGGAGAACATGAGAAGACATGTGAATCCCGTTAGCTAGTGTGCTGTTCATTAAAAAACCTTTAACTACTACGGTTACGAGCCTGGTTGCAATTAGATATTTGTAGCTGGCGGTTAGTAACAACCGTATCAATTTGAGTAGAGCATGTTGTCTGATTAGATGGTGTAATGCTTCAGACATGGTAAATACTCCACAAAAAAAGACAAAAGAAGATATAAACTAGTTTCGTATCCTGTGTTGTGTGTGTTCTTTTAGCACCATGTACGCACTAACCTATGTAAGACAAAACGAAGTATAATCCCAGATAAAGCATAAGTAAATTTCGAGATATCCCTTGGTCGATGTATTTCGTGATTTAAAAAAATTGAGAGTGGCGGGCTGCTATCTCCAAAAGTGGCTGGTTAATTGCGTTCCTCTTGACTCAGGAAGGAGGCGTGCGTCAGATGAGAATGCGCTGAATATTCTGCAAGCATAAATTGCATACCCTCGTGCCTTTTCCTGAACAAAACTCCGGAATTTTATCAACTTTATATGTTCGCATAATTCAATTCTCTAATGGCTGAGCGCGACTTCCTTTGTTTATGCCGGTATCGGAACCCTGTTAAGAACAGAACGACCACTTGAAAACATATGAACAACAACTTTAAAACATATGAACAGTTTTGTCCACCCACCGTCGGTGCCAATTCAATAACTTTCTCGTGAGTGTACAAAAGTTCTATTAGCGCTTAGAAAGTTATCTTACGCACGGCTTGGTTTCTGGCCTGGTATAACTGAAAAATTAGATGAAATGCATGACAAGGATTATTTATAGGGCAGCGTAAAGACCAAAACTCTCCAATTAAAGAAACCCCCATATCCTCGGTATGCTTCAGTGCCTGTGGTCGCCAAGCTTAAGTATTAAAAAAAAACAAAATAAAACAAGCGTTGCGTAGTTGAGACGTGAGGCAAAGTATCACGTCGAAAGCTCTCGTATTGCGGCGTAAGAGTCCTGTCGGTTTTTGGAGTTAATGATCCACGTTATAAAGCCTTCTTTCTTTTAACCATAATTATCCATATTTTCACACCACGCGCGATGGAAACATTTCTGCTGTTTTGGCTTGTGAAATTAACGTTTGCAAAATTCGTTGCAATTTTGAACCTACTCTAACCATCAAATTTCTGCACTGTCAAAACGTTTACGAAATGCGTGTGTAATAGAAGGAAATGGCAAACGTCCTTATCCGAATAAACAAACTGCATCTGATCCCAATTTATTAAGAATTGGCGTCCAGATGCTATCGTATTTTCTTGTTTAAAAATGTGGTGAAGAATATTCCAAGCTTTTTCATTCGGTATTTACTATAACTCCCAAACGTGAGATAATATTGCCATATAGCATCTTTACAGCTGCAAATAAGAAGAAAGTGAGTGTAGAATTGGGCCTTGAAATTACTAAGTAAACAGTAAGACAGCTACGTGCATTCTTCCAATAATTCTCTCTGGGTCTACGGTTAGAGAAAATCTGCCGCGGACCAAGTAAATACCGAACAAAAACGCTTTCTAAAGGATCGCAGCCAGAATTTATTGACTGCAGATTATAGTCTCTAGCTTTAGTTTCACGGCACATGCTTGTGCCATAGAGCCAAAGTCATAACATTTCATTACGCATGCGTCAGCGGGTGCCTGTCCTTATGATTCAGTGAGCAGTTAGCAAGGCAGCCGCATCTAGAAAAAAATATTTTACTAATGATAAACATCATATTAATTAACAATATTTATTCAATACTGAATGCTTTTCCTACTGCACTTGCTTACTTTACTGCCAAACTCACCGTGAGGCTGCGGCTTCTTGTCGGTCTTATCTGTAACAAACATGCTGATTAGAATGCGCGCTTACCCTGCTTAGAACCTGTGTGCCTCGTATTACCCAGAATGCATCTGTCGGGCTCCATCGGCGTAAGCTCGCGCTTTGTTTTCGATTTTTAGGTGAAAAAAAGTAAAAAAACGGACGAGGGACAAGATGAGGAATTCACACCACAACGACGGGACTATCTGGATAGTCCAGATAGATTTACACCAAAACGACTTGATAGTCCAGTCGTTGTGGCGTGAATTCCTCCTCATGTACCTCGTCTGTTTTTTACAAAAAAACTGTCAAGAACAGAGGAGGGACAAGACGAGGAATTCACACCACAATGACGGGACTATCTGGATAGTTCAGATAGATTCACGCCACAACGACTGGACTATCAAGTCGTTGTGGTGTGAATCTATCTGAACTATCCAGATAGTCCCGTCGTTGTGGTGTGAATTCCTCCTCTTGTCCCTCGTCTGTTTTTGACTGTTTTTTTCCGCCTATGTACCAACTCGCCCAGATTTCAACTCTTTTGCAAATCGTTTTCGATATTCTGACAACATTTTTTCACGAATTAAAAAAACTCGAGTTGCGGAACTTGCAGCGTAACATCTGAAAACTTCGGACGAATTGTCGCTCTTGACTCATACCTTACAAAAATGGTTTATATGCTATCTATAGATTTCTTATAGACTGTATTGGCCTTCTGTAGATATCTTTTTGTCTAATCATAGTCTCTAGGCAGTCTATAGACAAAATTGTGCTAAACGTGTATGACCATAAATCTATAGATTGTGTATAGATTCTCTAAAGGCTTTGTATCGCCTGTAGACTGGTCCGTGGGATCTGTCTGTAGAATGTATATATAGACTTTATAGACAAAAGTCTATGGACAGTCCATAAACTGTCTAAGGGAATTTTTGTTAGGGATTGATCAACCGGATGGCCTCTGCATGCCTAGTATAAGGCTTCGAGACGCTGCATTCGGCCAATGCAAAAGAAAGACGCTAACGCTGAGCTACCTACGCAACAACGCAGAGGGAACTATGCCGCTGCACTTCCCAGGGGAATGTTTTTGCACAGAGTGCTCTCTTTTCGCTGGTGCCATAAAAGTCACGGAATGATACCGAGCAGCTGTTCGTGCTCGTAGTCTATGTGAGAGCATTCTAATGTTTTTTTAGTGCGCTAGCACTCATAGTGGCCATTACCCGCATTTCGCCGTTGTGTGTTTGTGTGAAGCCTGTTTTGAGGCAGGCTGATCATCTCCCCATCGTGTATTGAGGCATACCTGGGCGGTAACCGTACCCAAGCAACCCAAGTCCCACCGATGACAGCACCTGCCATAGAAGGGCAGTGGCGCATCGCTTGACAGCTGCACCACTGCGCCAGGAGTGGTAGGAAGACTCCCAGGGATCTATGGATGTAGAGAATTACCAATTCTATGTACATGGTCATTAACGTATTTTTTCTAGTTTTTTTTCTGTTTTCCTCTTTTTCTTCCCCTTTTCCCCTCTTTTTTGAGGTAGATATGTTGTACCCAAGTTTGTTGTACGCGAAAATACTGCTGTCAATGTATGCCTGGAGCACTGGGTGCTACTGCAAACTGTCTCGGGCAGCATTTTGCCCAATGTCCGCTCTTTTCATTGTAATGTTTGTTAGAAAATAAACTTTCAATTTCAATTTAAATCTCTATCCGAACAGCTGACATTTGTGAATGCTGGATCTGAACACCGTAACCGAATTGAAAACCAAACTCCTAACGCGTCTCTTTTGCAAATGGCCTAACTAGGCAAATCGACCATTTTTTTTCCATAGGAGCCAACCAAAAAGCTATGAATATGTTTGCGAACCTGCCAAGTAAAGGAGAAAACGACATCGCTCACGAGCAACGACTCTGCATTCATCCATTACGGCACCTCTTCTTCCTTTCTTCTTTCGCTCCCTCCTTTATCCCTACCCTTACGGCGCGGTTCAGGTGTCCAACGATATGAGACAGATAATGCGCCATTTCCTTTCCCCCAGAACCAATTATTATTATTATTATTATTATTATTATTATTATTATTATTATTATTATTATTATTATTATTATTATTATTATTATTATTATTATTATTATTATTATTATTATTATTATTATTATTCGCTGTGCTGCCATGTGCGCGTGGATTTTCTGAAAACCACCCATTTAAGTACTCGTGGCCCGGACGGGACGTTGGCCAAGTAAGTCGCGCTCCTCCGAATGACGTCTATTTATGGGTCAGGCTGCGATAGTTTAATATTATCGTAGCTTCGGTCTGATTTTTCCTTGCTACACTGACGAAACGAATATCTTCTCATGTGCAAAGTTGTTGGACATTATTTTTAAATATTGGGAAACTGTAAAGTACTGGTATAGAAATATATAAAGTAATGGCCCATTCTTCCGGTAAGTAGCAAAATTTCTATTTTATAGCGTTTACATAGCTCGCATCGATCAGTTACGACTGCCAGAAAAAAACAAATGTCGAATGCTATTGAGGGGAGTAAAAACTTTAATTTCAAAAGAATGCAAGCGTGTCGACGGAGAGATCTACGGATATATCGATTGTTACAGTAAAATCTTACAATATATGAAAAAATTGCACTCATATATTCTTCCAAATTCAAAAATGCGTTTGTCCAGCATTGTTCGGTATGAAAATGACAAATATTCTACAAGGCCAGCTGCGGATCTCTAATTCCACACAAGTACCTTGCTGTTACGTTTAAAAATTGTCCTCAGAGCATAGTTAAACCGAGAAGCACAAAACTCGAGCAACAATTTTTCAGGCGTTCGTTGTAAGCGGTATTACTGAGCGAAAAAGTGATCTTCAATACTGAAAACGTTTATTTTTAAATTATTACCGTCGACGCTGCAGAAAAAGCTTGTTTGTTTCTATAGCATTTTTGTCGCGCAGTTCTAGATTGACACAAGAACAGAGGCCACAAGAAGGCCATGGTCGCCTATATGCGCTTACCACAATTCTTCCCAGGGCGTCCTGTTGTAGGGAAGCGACAAAGCAACATTCAACTTGGGATTACTCTGGGAAAAAAAACAAAAATTTAAACAGGCCTGTAAGAAAACGCGCAAATCACGAACATAGGCAGTTCTTTTCGTTACTACTTCCTTGAACAAGCATTTTCTCGTGCCGCCATGCTGTGTTCATATTTTTGTTCCGGGGAACAAAGTGCTTCACACTGCCACCAGGATATTGCCGGCCGCTTGCCGTTGCCCTTTGCCAAATCCCTAATGTCACGGAGAACACATGGGGCATGGCTAAATGGAGTAGTTACGATAGAGGCATTTGACCTCCAGTGGGCGTAGTTATGTTTATGATAATGAACGTCATGGAGCATAGCGTCTTAGGCGCAGTCAGTGGAGTGGCGTGCCCGACTTCCAGTAGGTGGTGAATTTTGAAGCGAAAGCTTCACTACGCTAGGTGAGCCACGCTTCGCGCGGCACTAAACATTTGACCTTCACCGAGTTAGAGGTCATGCACGGCTATAAGTCGCACCACAGCTAAGCCCTCCAGGCTAACCTTGTGGGCCATATTGGTGTCACACAACAGGGCCACGACCATTGACCTTTGACGTTTGGGTGACCTTTCAGTCTTGTGTTAGCGAAATGGTTTGGTTTATGGAATTTTAACGTTCCAAAGCGACTCAGGCTGTGAGAGACGCCGTAGTGAAGGGGGGATCATGTGATTAGTCATGCCATGTCATGATTAGTCATGTGATTAGTCAGGGTCATGTGATCAATTAATGTACATATCTACAAAAATTTTCACTATGAACACCAAATCGCGAAGGTGAGTAGCTTAACATAATACAGAGGCTACCAGAAATCATGTCTTTAAAACACCGCTGAAAAATTTTTTTTATTTATTTATTTACAAATACTGCAGGCCCTATTCGGGCCCAAGCAGGAGTGGGTACATACAACAACGTAAATTACCATTGCCAATTAGCAATTAAGAACACAATAAACATGTACATACATCATTGTAACACTATACGTAACAGAAATAAACATGAACGTACAACAGTGCAATACGTAAACAAAATAACAATGAAAAAGCGTGACGCAAAAGAAACTGCTCTCATTGCGGCAATTTTAGAGGTAAAAGAAAAGGTTATTTGAAAGCTGAACGAACGATTCTATTGAATTAGCGTAAACTACTTCTTCGGGTAATTTATTCCATAGTGAAATTGCATGGGGAAAAAGAGAATATTGATGGATGTTAAGGTTACTTAATGGTTGCTTAATTGTTTTGTTGTGGTTTGTACGAGCAGAGCGCATGGGGGGCTCGGGTAAATAACATTCACGCGCTATTTTGTAGTGACCATGGTACAGCTGATATAAAAATTTGATGCGAGATACAATTCTGCGATGAACTAGTTTTTTCAATTTCGCCCTGTCGCGAAGAACGGACACGCTTGAAAAACGCGAGTATGTGTAGTATATAAACCGCAAAGCTAAATTTTGCACTCTTTCTATTTTCTTGATTAAATATTTTTGATGAGGGCTCCAGATTAAATCCGCATATTCTAATTTTGGTCTGACAAGAGCTTTGTATGCTGTGAACTTAACGATTGATGAAGTACGGCGCAATTTCCGTTTCAAAAATGCCAGCTTTTTTAGAGCGTTGCTGCAAACGTTTTCTATATGGGGTTCCCAACTTAAATTGCTTGTGAGTGTAACACCTAAATACTTCACTCGCTGGGTTTTATGAATATAAGAATTATTAATAATATAAGCAAAATCTAAGGGTTCTTTCTTGTTGGTAAATGTAATAGCTGCCGTCTTCAAAGTGTTTAGCTTCAGTCCCCATGTTTCACACCATACGCTAATTGAGTGCAACGCGTCATTAAGTCTTACTTGGTCGGAGTGATGATTTACATTAGTATAAATAACACAATCGTCCGCAAACAACCGGATCTTCACAGGCGATTGAACAGACAAATAGATGTCATTGATATAAACTAAGAACAACAAGGGACCGAGGACTGACCCCTGTGGCACCCCTGAGTGCACTTTCAGTGTACTAGAAACGCAGTCTTTAACAGCAACGTATTGTTTTCTTGAGGACAAATAAGATTCTATCCAACGGATGATATTGCGTTCAATGCCCATTGAGAGCAGTTTAGTTACTAAATCGGCATGCGGAACTACATCGAACGCTTTGGAAAAGTCCACAAACACTGCATCGATTTGACCCCTCTTATTCAGGTCATTCATAAAATCATCCGTTATCTCAGCTAACTGTGTTATTGTGGATAAACCAGCCCTAAATCCATGTTGATTTGCATGAAGTAAATGGTTATTCTCTAAATGTGTTATAATCGCTTTAAATAAAATATGTTCTAGCAGTTTACAAGTTGTGGATGTTAAGGAAACTGGTCTGTAATTATTTAGTTCTAGAGGGGATCCAGATTTGTGAATCGGAACTATCCTTGCAAGGCGCCAGTCATCTGGTATCACACAGGATTCTAACGATGTTTTATATATTACATATAAGTACTCTGCTACCCAGATTGCGTATCTGTTAAGGAAAACATTAGATATTTTGTCCGGACCTGATGACTTTTTTATGTCTAGATTACGTAAAAGACAAAGGATGCCGTTTTTGCTTAAGTCTACTTCGGGCATCGGATTACGAAGCGTGTAAGGTTGCAAGTGCGCGTGCGATGCGTTTATGGTAAACACCGATTGAAAAAAGGCGTTAAATTCATTAGCAATGGTCAAAGGATCGTCAATGCCTGTGCGAGATGTTCTGATCTCTGTGATGCCGCTTTTATCTTTAGATAAATATTGCCAAATTTCCTTGGTTGCTCTGACATGAAAGAAGTCAATGTGGAAGAAAAGAACTGATCTCTTGCAGCACGCACTTTATCTTTGAAAGTGCGTACTAGACTTGCAAGTTGTTTCCTGTCACCCCGTTTTCGAGAGCGTTTTATTTTGCGTTTCTGATGTATCAGATTACGATCCATCCACGGGTACTCCCTGTTGATGCGCTTTTTCTTCAAAGGCACGTAGGTGCTTTCACAGTGCATGACTATGTCTTTAAACTTTGTCCACAGCACATTAATGTCATTTGTCTCATTAAAGGAAGGGAATAAAGATTCCATACAACTAATAATTCTGTCATCATCAGCATGCGTATAGTCTCTTACAAATGTGTCAGAAGGTTTGACATACGATCGCAAGCCAGAAATAGGACACTCAAGAACAAGTAACTGATGATCAGATATACCGTCCTTGACACTGACTGAGCAGTCTGGAAGCGAGCTACTTGCAAACGCAAGGTCAAGTACAGCAGAGCTGGAAATTCTTGTAGCATCCAAAACCAACTGGGTTAACGAAAACGTAAATGCAGTTAGTAGTAATGACTCAGCATTTTTGGAATCTTTGCCGTCATGTGAAAGGCTGCACCAGTTAATTCCTGGAAGGTTAAAATCTCCTGTTATAAGGATGTTGGAACGCGAATTTGTATTTTGCAGCAAATAATCATATAAGGAATCTAAGTATTCCTGAGGAGCATTCGGAGGCCGATAGACCCCTCCTAGTAATATAGTTTTTCCAAAAAACTTTATTTTGCACCATATGCTTTCATGATCACTGATGCCGTTTAAGCGTGTGAATTTAATGTTATTCTTTATTGCAATTGCGACTCCGCCACCCCTTGATCCTCTGTCCTTACGGATAAGCGTGTACGAAGGAGGCATTATTTTTGAATTTTGCACATCGGAATGCAGCCAGGTTTCAGTTACCACTAGGACGTGTGGTTGATAGGTCAGAATTATATCTTCAAGGCTCTGGATCTTATTCAGTACACTGCGTGCGTTCAACGAAACAAGCCGTAGCGTCTTGACGGATTCCCGTCATTTGTTATCTAGCTTACGCGTGTTCGCACGTGTGGGTCGATGAGAGGAAGTTTCGGGTTGGGCAGGCGCAGATGATTTGGACAACTCTATTCTGCGATTGCGCGTTGCGTCCCATACGTACAGCCTGTCATCAACTTTGAGCTTATCGAAACGAAGGGAAACCTTAGAACCATTGTTCTTTTCTTCAGCCGCTGAACGCCATAATTTTGCACGAATATCCTAAAATGTCCTAAAATAAGTGCCAATTGTGCCCGACATCAGATTGCTCTTAAGCTTACAATCTACGGCTACGTTGATCGGTGCCAGGTGCTCAACGAAAATAAGTTTAAAGGCTGTTCATGTATTCTCCCCGGGTTTCAGCGTCCCCTGCATGTGAAGGGGGTTGTAGTCTGACAAAAGAATTTTCTCTGGTCTGCAGTTTCTGCGGGATAAGTACAATGTCAAGTAAAATTTCCACGTGACGAATATTTCGTGTGGACACCGACCACAGGATCTCCGGCCAGGGAATGTGGTTTTTACACATGGTGCTGTCAAAAAAATAAGCTTAAGTCTGTGGGGAAAAATTGCATAGCATTTGGTGATAGCCGCCTTGTTTCGACTACGCCTCACGCTGCCATCTTTGATTTTTCGCCAGCCTTTCGCTCCAATGCGTTCATGACGACGACAATGGCACAGTAATAGCCCCTAAAAATATATATTATTCCCTCTACTCTCTTGCCACGTACTAACGTATGGGGACAAGCCATATTCGGTTGTGATTTAATTGCTTTTTTTTCTTGCCACAAAGTTGAAAACTCAGGAAAACACTCGAAGTCTCTGCTTGAATTACAGCGCCCAACTTATCCACCAACTCCCGACTTGTATATTTTGGTTTTGTCATATGTTCAATGGCTTTTCGTGCGACATAACAGAGGAGTACACTTAATGAATAGAATGCCCACTCAATGGCATTGCTTCCACAGGTATCCATAATAGTGCTTATAACATAATGTGTGCTTATAACAGATGCATTGTAAAGTACTACACATACCTAAAAGTGCTCCGATCAAACCAATGATTACAATCACCAGAAGAAAGGCGACGACAAGGAAGACAAGTCGGTTGGCGGAGCCGGAGATTTGCTTCACAGTTGACCTGCAAAGCAATGGCAATGCGCAACCATTGCACTCAGAGCATCGGCAAAGGTAATGTACATAACTCGCTGCCGTCACACGCTTAGAAACACTTCTCGGACCCTCAATGAGTGGCTTGGCGGGAGTTATACGTAGTTATAATGAAAGGCGCGTTCTGAACAGATCTTAAAATGGCCACCCCACGTTATTGCACATACCCACGTTAATGCACATAACGTGGGTGTGTCAGAAAAACAAGGATCTAGCTGCAATAAACAAAAACCCGAGTGCGGAACAGTGGGAGGGGATGCTCTCCAGCGAGGACCCGGCCGTCCAGCGCGGATTGGTGCGGAGAGCCTACCTGGCGGCATACCTCAGTGGAGCCCTGGACCAGGGGCCCCAACCCTGTTAAGACGGGCTGCAATAACTCATCGGAAGTTGAAGAAGACAGCCCGCGACCGCTAATAACACATTTTAATATCAAATATAAATAAAGTTTTTCCTCCTCCTCCTTAAAATGGCCAGAGACGTTGACGCTATAGTGAGAAAAGGAATTAAGGATGGAATGAAAGTGACGGAGATTGAAAGAAACGCATGCAGCGCTTACATCTTCTCTCACTCAATTTCTTGAATTACGTAGCGCACATAAAAGTGCTGAATTACTCTTTATATGCATTTCTTAAGAATCGTGTGCGATATATCTCCACACGGCGTTTCTGTATAACTACGATTAATTAAGGGACGCGATGATGTGCTGTGGTGTTTAATACTACTGAAGAAATATTCATAGTCGTGTTCTCCAACTACCGAACAAACTGACTAATGGCATGTTATATGGAGCAATCAAAAGGTGCATGTCAGGGCGATAACTGCTCGCAACTTTTGTATAAGGGTGTAGACCTGGCACCAAACGCACTACTCCCATAAACCGCAGAGAAAATAAAACCTGACGTGTGCCCTCACGCACTTGTACAAAATAGGGCATTCTTTCACCAGGAAGACGCGCAGCTGTTACTCCATTGGGCGCTGGACTAAGATGGCATGCATGCATATTCTGAATATGCTAATAAAGTTGCTTCAAAATTGCCAGCGATGTCGCTACGCAATAACGCTAAACTGCTTGCCGGGAGAGCGACAGAAAACAAAAGATCAAAACTATGATGTCCGACTAGCTTAGGCTAATGCTGAAAGCGGCATGGTCGTTGCGCAAAATTATCTTTAGTGATCAAAGAATAGCATCTATAGGCCAGGTTGTAGTGCAGCTGATGCTGGAGTAGTAATTGCAGTAGTAGCAGTTGTGGTAAATTACTGGGGGTGGGGAAACCCGGCTAAAGAGGAACAAAGGACGCGATGCGGAAGGATATGGAAGGTAGATTCGAAACTAACGTGACCAGGCGTTGCGTTTTGTTAGGTATTTGTGATACCGCTACTGGTCAGCGAACACCTGCCCCCTTGTGACCAGGCATCATTGCATCATCATGAAATTTAGTTGTGACCGTTACATACAAAAAGGCAGCCATAGGCATGTTGGTCCTTGAAACACAGAGATATCTTCTACAACCGAGACTTTGCGGCTGTGTCGGTCATTTTTTTTCTTCAAATAAGCAAGAAAAAAATTCACAGGATGATTACGACTATGTAACGCCAGATTCAGTGAAAGCTGTGTGGGCATTTAGTTTTGGCAGGCGACTGTTCCAAACAGAGCCACCCGTAGGCTAATGCGACTCACGTTGGCCGTGACAGAAGGTGACCTCAGACGAGACACAACCAGACGCACATCATTAATAAAGGCCTTAAAACATCCTACGTGGTGTCATGCGGGATGATAACCATACTAGAGTTACCATGGTAACCGGCGGGTGTGTTACCATGGTTACGATGGCAACACACCTACCGCTTACGCCGGACGACTACGACGCGCAAGCCAGGGACGAACGCCTAACAGCTGTCGCTGTAAAAACTAGACGGTATAACAGGAGTAGCGAGAAATTAGGTGCATGTTAAAGTTGCGACACTTACTCTGGTCTGTCCGCCGAAAGCACATCAACGGTAGTCTTCTCACCGGATTTTTCAGCCTCGGTCTTCTCAACTGGCTTATCCGTCGAAAACATTTCCACAGTCGCCGCACCGCTTGGCTTATCAGCAGGGAAGACACCACCCTCCATTTCTCCAATTAGTTTCTCCGCAGAAAGCACGCCGGCCTCAATCTTCACAGCTGGCTTCTCCAGCGAGGTCACGTCTACGCTGACTACCTCGCTTGTTATATGCGGCGAAGGCACCTCGGTGCTTGTCTTCCTACTTGGTTCATCCACCGTAGGCATGTCTATGCTGACCGTGCCACCCGGGTGTTCCTCCGGAACCACAGCGACAAAGGGCTCTTCACATGAAAGACACGCGAAGCATCGTTAACGACATCACATGAACGAGAAGACAACGCAAACGAAGAGCTGCGCAGCTTACCGTCTGTAGTTCTTGCCTTCGTCGCTTCGATCGGCGCTGGCGCCTTTTTGGAGCCAAACCAGCGAGAAAAGAATCCTGGTTTACTTGGTGGAGCTGCCCTGCGATTACACACATTTTATTCATTTGTATATTGATCACTGTTAAGCTTTCATGATTCTAATATTTTCTCTGGTAAAGTGCCAAATGTCGTATAACTATTACCCTGTGATGCAGTAGTATTTCGACATAACATTACTCGCCGCGGTGGCTCAGTGGTTACGGCTTTCGGCTGATGACCCGATGGACGCGGGCTCGATCCCGGCCGCAGCGGTCGAGTTTTGGTGGAGACGAAATGCTAGAGGCAGGTGACTGTGCGATGACAGTGCACGTTAAGGAATCCCAGGTGACGGTCGAAATTTCCGGAGCCCTCCACTGCGGCATCCCTCATAGACAGAGTTGCCTAGGTGCGTAAAACCCCATAAACCTAAACGCGAACCTAACAGCATTATTTTATGGCCTGTGCCACGATCCTAAATAACATTATGTTGGGACCAGTGCCCACTAAATAGTAATCTCACCTTTGAATAGACGGCCATGTGTACTGTACTCAGCCTCTAGCTGCTGCCAGACCTCTTACGGAGCCTTCCCCAATAACCTGCCCACCATTTTTCTCTTTTCATCGAAGACTTCCATCTCCTAATATGTGCATTTTTATTAATTTTTATAGTAGGCGCATTGTTCGGTAAATTATATATAATTGGTTTTTTGGGGAAAGGAAATGGCGCAGTATATCTCTCATATATCGTTGGACACCTGAACCGCGCCGTAAGGGAAGGGATAAAGGAGGGAGTGAAAGAAAGAAGGAAGAAGGAGGTGCCGTAGTGGAGGGCTGCGGAATAATTTAGACCACCTGGGGATCTTTAACGTGCACTAACATCCCAATATGATTTCGGTCGAGTGTGAGCACTAAAGTGTCCCTTTCGAGAATGTCTTTTTTCTCCACTGTCGTGAAGTATATTGTTGCCATAATCATATTTCAATTTGTTTAGTTTCTTTGACGAAAGACAATTAGGGGTGGTAACTATCATCAGGCGTGTCAATCGCGTCGTCATTCGCCGTCAGTCGTGAACATCTGCGCCGGTCGGCCAATGCCACAAGGGCTCAAGCCGCGTCTATGCGACCAGGTTGCATCATAGTCATATTTCTGTCATGACCTGCATGACGTCTGCACTAACACCCTACATCAAGGGGAGCAGCGACCAATGACAGAGCTAGGATTAAACGCAGTGAAGGGAAAAAGGATCATTACAGAATATGGCCCAAAATCCTTACTACAGAGCTCGAGAAAACTTGCAGCTGAAGCGATTCTCAAACGCAGCAACGAAAATAGGGTTGTTTTGCAAGGATGAAACTTACTCCGGCTTATCCACCGGTGGCACATCGACGGTGATCTTTACACTTCCTTTTTCCTCGTAAGGCACAACAGCGGTGCTGGTGGCAGCTGCTTGATCTGCCGGTGGGACCACGTCGGGAGCCTTGCCACCTTCCTTTTCGTCAGTGGGCATGTCAGCCGCGGTGGTCTCGCCTGGCTTTTCTGCTGTAGGCGTTGCAACCGCATCCTTCTCGCCTGAAAAATTAGCGTTAACGCCACATAACTGCACTGCACGAAGGGAAACATAACCAACTAACATAACCGACTAACATAACTAAAATGTCGACTAACATAACCATAGTAAACTAATATAATCAAAACGTGCTCCTAACCACTGAAAAAATATTCGTGCGAAACCTGATAAGCGTGAGACGAAGAAATGCAGTAAAAACAAAATGTTTGCCCGAAATACGTTTCGTCAATCACGTACCCAGCAGTTCTGGATGAAAACATTTTTGAGCGGGAAACCGTTTATGAACGCATTTTTTCCCCATATAATGTTAGACTTCAGTGTGACAATCAATATACCCGCAGATCACATGGCGATAGCCTTGTATTTTTTTCCTATTCACGTTTTTGCTATCGTCAAAAGCGTTTCCCATTGTTTTTTTTTATGGCAGTCTTAATTGCTCGATGCTGTCGATGGAAACTTTATAAAAGAAAGGTTTTGCTACATATCAGAAGAATGGACCATTACCTTCAATATTACCATGAAAGTCTCTTACAATTTCTAATTCTCAAAATTTTTCCTTGAGAACGCTGGACTTGTTTTCGATCGTGGCACTGCAGTACCAAATTTGTATTTAATTGTATCATTCGTCGTTCCATTTTTCCTTTTTGTTCTTTTCTGAGCTGGTGTCCGACCGCGCATGCCAAAGATCATACGGAGTCTTCATAATTCTCGCTACCTTTTCAGTAAATTAGTGGACGGGAACTTTGCGCGCTCTTTTTCTTACAAGGAGGTTACGCGCCTATATATCATAGCGCACGAAGCATAGCATTGCACCACAAGTGAGGATTGGGCGAGTTGTGGTGATCTATCGTATTAAAAACCAGCGCTTACGAAGACGGACAGAGGGTGGGTGGTTGCAGTGCTTCTGTGTTTAACAAGACTCCTTTGCGCGCGCGAGTGTAAGTGTATAAAATGACTGCTTACTTTCGAATAAAATTCAGTTGTAAGTTCAGCACCTTCGATTCATCTCGTCTCGTCCTCTGTCTGCGTTCGCAAGCGCTGGTTTTTAATACGATGGATGGTATTGTACACCCAACCCAAGCGCGTCGTTAAGGTTAGGCCCATGAAGGTAAAATCAAGAGCATAACTGGAACGCTTAGCACTCTTCGGCGCAGGTTCTCATTCATTACTGAGGCCAGCAGGAACACCATGCTTCCTGCGCTTATGCAGGGCTGGAAAATCTCATCTTCCACCCCAAAACTGCCCAGTTGGTGAAGTTGTCTGGGCAGTATGATGGTGTTCTGAGTTATTTTGGGATTCCACGGCAATACACAAGTGAAAACACCACAAAAACTTATCTCTCTCCAAGCTAATGGCGGAGGACGAAACTTACAGGAAATGTTTTCCTCGCTATGCAGACAGTACCGCCGCGTCATTAGCAACTTTTGCTAAGGTTGCGGCTTTGCGCGGCAGCTTCGTCTAGGAGACTTCGCTTAATCCAGTCAGGTTAATATAGTCATCGCTTCAGCAGCTCCTTGTGGGGCACTCCCATATTAGCTTTAGTTTCACAGCAATATTGCCCATGTAATTTCTCCTCTGCAAACATTGTTATTGTGAAAAGTGCATCTTGCCTTCTGTAGTCTTGGGCTTAGTGTCTTGCGGCAACACAGGCGGCGGCTTCGGTTTCCAGCACCTGCTGAAGCATCCCACGATTCCGCTTGGTGCAACAGTTCTGGAGTTATAAAAAGAATGTTTTGTCTTAATTTTGGGTCCGACAAACCATTTATCAAATTCATAACTTTGTTTAAATGGTGCACCGGAACGGTTATCATCAGTAGCAGCACCAGATACAAGTTTGCATCCTGTGGAAGACCTATACCAGTGGCCTCTATTCATTCCTGTCTTGCGCCAATCGCCTTGTCGTGGCTTATTTCCTATCCTTACCACCGAGTCTCGCTCTGGACCACCATGTTGGCATTTCCTTCGCTAAAAGCGCATTCTGCTGAGTTAACAAGCCTTCGTGAAACTCTTCTCTGTATTTTACCTTTCATAAAGTCACTTTTGTTGTAATTTCCGCTGCAATATAGCTTTCTCTTTAATACACGTTACTCTACTTTTGCCTCTCAATATCACTTCTATCCATTCTCTTTTCATAAATTGCTCGGCTGTGCTCCTGTTCTTCTAATCCGTTTTCTTGCTCTCTTAGTTTTGCTACCATAATTGAGAGCTGGAAGCATAAAATTGTCCTCAAAGAATATACGTAAACGTCTCTTCACAATTTCCGCTTACGAAGAACTTCAGGATATAACTGAACGCTTTATAATACATTTGAGCTTGTCGCATTATAGCCTTAGTTGCCTATGTGCCATACAGCCCAACACCACACAAAAATTTTTAATAAGCGCTGTCGCTTTGTTTTCGAATCCACAGTAGACATGTGGATATAGCCCACACGTTTGTAGAGTCACCGCAAAAGTAGACGTCAACCGACAAAAGATTTTAAGGTGAAGGAAATCCCGCGTACGTGAGTAGCGAAAATGCCTGTAAAATAGTTCTCATTTTTGAAGCTGGTAGTGCAATTTGTCATGCAGTGAACGCGGTGCGGAATTAAGTTCCATACATCGTATCTCTTATTGTATATACAGTGGTTTTATCCGTGTTTGGTACGTATTCAGGCATCTTCTTAATCAAGCAAATTTTAATGTGGGTGCACGTCTCAGAGTTTAATTTGTGTTGTTATTCGCTAATAACGAGGCTAGTTGCACCTATTTCTTCCGACTTCTTCGTGTACTATCGCAGCGGCGTTGTTGGCCTGCAGCGTGCTGCGGTTCTCAGCAGTGACCAAACAAAGGCACCTAATAAGCGTCAGTGCAATGAGAGCCGTAAATTTTACAATACAATATCTAAACTCCGAGTTATTGTAATTTAAGTTGGTACCCTTGTTTCAAGTAGTGGAAACAATATCCGGTAGGTTGCAGAAAAATGCAGATGAACAATTTTCGTCAAATTATCAGTGCAAAGTGTCCGTTCGAATTAAGATATGCACCAAAGAAAATAACAACGATGTGTCATGAAAATTGTTACATGTGCTGGTGCAAAACCTACTGAAGTTCAGCGTAGAATGAAAGATGGGTTTGGTGATATATGCTTCATTCATCGGGGAGTGAAGAAGCGGTGTAAAAAAATGCTGGCGGTTAAATATTGCTAAGCAGAAAAATGCGAAAGCACAGTTTTGTACAGGTGGAGACCACTGTCACCTTCCTGAAAGCGCGATTGAGGTGTCCACTGACCCAGTGGGGTCAGTTACGCGCTTCTCCAGCTTTTTCGCTGCCAAAGCCAATTTACCCAAGGAACGACGGCAGCCTATGTTCCCGTTCTGCGTTTCAGCAGCAATGTTGTCAACGCCAACGCGCGTTGCTCTAGTGCCGTGTTTCTGCCACAGCGTTGTCCACACCAACGCATGTCTCTGTCACTACCGCCACATACCTCAAAGCGCGAATATTAGTATTAGTTGATGAAGACGACGATGTGGAATGCACAGCGCGAGAATGTGCTGCAGTTTAACACGAGATGTGGTCAGCTGCGGCGATAGCATACAATAGTGCTTCCGTGCAGTGGCCAGTGTAGCTGATCTCTCAGCGCCGCGGGTTCGAATCCCAGTAGCTGATGTTATTGATTTTCTTATTATTTATTTTAATTTATTTTATTTTATTCATTTTATTTTTTATTTTTCTTATTATTTTGTTTATTTCCTTATTGCACTTGGCACAAATCCACAAACGTCGCAAGCCCGCTTGGCACAAACTCACAACCATCGCAGACCCACAAACATCGCAAGATCTTTCTTGGGGGTATACCCATCGCAATAGTGCTTTTGCACTAAAGGTTTAGAACGATGTGACATCTTCGAAAAATAAACGCCGACGATTATGAAGGAAAAACGCTGCATTGTGGGACAGCAGTTTGGGGGTGTCCGTGGCACTGAGAAAGAGTAGAACTGACATATACGCCATAGTAAAATATACTGTCTCGCAATAAAGTATACTTCACCAGACTTAAGCACGTCCAGTTGTAACGCCGGAGCGCATCACAGCCGTCTAAGCGTTACCGGGAAAAAAAAAATTGCCGTCCGACTACGGCACACGTAGCTGCAAGCGTGCCCTTTGTCATGGTTCGAAACGTTACATCTTTCATAATGTGCTCCATTTTCAGAAACTGCTGGCTAGATGTGTACCACGGCTGGTGACGGCTGAGCTGAAAGACCGGCTTGGTGACGTCTGTGAAAAATCTGCAAGGAGTTTTGGACGAGACGGCGATATATTAACTTACTAGACTCGTTAGTGGTGGTGAAACATAGCTCCATTACTGAATCCCGAAAAAAAAGTAAAGTGAACGTGAATATGCGTGTTTTTCACCCCGAAAACCAAGAATATTTCAGGTTGAGATAGCCTAGCCAACTGTTCTTGTCGGCATGAGGCGGCGCTACAGTACCTTTAAACCTCCAGTGCAGGAGGCTTTTATCGATTTTGGAAACACGTCAGTAGCTGATGGACGCATCTTTCAGAGCTTATGTTTTATCTCTTTGCTTTCTTTATGTTATATAATATTATAATGATTCTAGAAATAGTGCCCGCCAATTATTCAAAGAAATACCATATCAAAGTCAGAACGGCCCGTGTAGTGCGAAACTGAACTGTAAGTCGTCACTTGGAGCCTGCAGTTTACCGCATTTCTTCTTGGCCTAAATAAACATAGCCTAGATGCCAGGAAAACTAGTAAAGTAATTAGCTAGGGTGAACATTTGTCCTTTGAAGGAAAATCGTGTTGTTCCACGTATTCTAACACACTTTACACTTAATTCTTATCAGTAGAATGTGTAATAAACCTACTAGCACTGGCTTTCCTACAACTTGGATTTCGCGACAATATGGCTTAGGCAGTTCTATTCTGGAAGAAGATATGGCTGACTCTATCATGAGTCTCCTAAAAATGTTGTCAGTGGTTCTGCTCAGAAAACTATGTCACGTAACTTTGGCATTAGCAGCGCTTTTAAAAGAGAAGTTATGATGCAGGACCTCAATTTTTTACAGAAAAAATAAATTGATATTCGGCTCAGTGCCCCACAAAATGAACGGAAAAACAAGTCTTTGCAGCTCTTGTACTTACTCCGGCTTTACCGCTGTAGGCGCCACAGAGGGAATCTTCTCACCTGAAGTACAAATGAAGCATTTATTAACCGGACACAAACGTCCCACTCACTTTCCGGCTCTGGCTTTGCGGTACATTAATTTTTTTTGTATTTTACGAACAGGTCATGCATGGAGCGGCATTGTTATATGTGTCAGTGCATTCTATATGCTTTCGGGGCACGAATGGTTATGCGTTGTTTGATTACTTAGGGAACGGTTGTTTTCTTAATTTTTACTCAGATTCTATTGCGTAAAACAACTTGAATGCCTGATCTTGTTCCACCGTGGCACACATACAAGCTATTATAAAAAAATGCGCAAAGGTTTGGTGTACTGAGTAGAATCCTCAAAGAATTCGATCATTCTTTTGAACTAGGCAGCTTGAAAAATAAAATAAAAAAAAACGGTAAACACTCCAGACACTGCAGAAGCACGAGCGTGTGTTTTCCGGCTTGTTCAGATGTTCTGCTTCAGTGCCTTTTGCAACAGCAGCACATATTTTAAAGCTATCAACTCTAGCTCTAGCACTTGAATTGCGGAATCTCAGAGTACTCTGCCCATCTAAATCTTTCAAAACCTACATGGCTATGTCGAAATATATTCCAATAAAAAGCGAGAGGGTCAGCGTTTTTGGTACGCCGCCTCACTAGCGATTAGCGCTATCTAAAGTGGAGGGCAACATTATTTGACCGAAAGAGCTAAATTTATTGCATTTGTCTCACTTTGTTTTACGGTGGAAGATACGCCACCGCCATACTTCCCGCCTGCCTTGTCCACTGATGGAACCTCGAGGGTATTTCTCCCACCTGAAAGATATGTTCATTGTCGCTTCGGTTATCGAAAAAAAAACTGGACAAGTTTTACATAGTTTCGACCTGCATACGAACGAGAACTAAGCCACAAAGCTCAATAAACAAATTGGATAAGAAGTACTCAACCTTGCTAGATCGATTTTTTTTTTAAATTTAGGTCATGAAGTAATGGCTGCTGTCATGCACAGCTATTCTGGACAAAAGCACTTTTCAGCGGGAAACCATTTATGGACGCAATTTTTTCCCCTAATGTGATCTTTCACTATAACAATCAACTTATCTGCATATCACCCGACGGCAGCCCTGATTTTTTTTTCTATGAACGTTTTCGCTGTCGTTAAAAGCGTTGCCCATTGGTTTTCTATGGCAGTCTTGACTGTTCGACGCGACCGATGGAAGCATTTTAAAAGGAAGATTTTGTTACATATCAGAAGAATGCACCATTAATTACCTTCAATATTACCGTAAAAGTATCTCACTGTCTTCTAATTTTCAATATTTTTGTTCGAAATTGCTTCACATGGGACAAGGTATGCCACTGCGTTTCGAGAAATTATTTTTACGTCATGTTTCATGTACTTTGAATTCGACGTATTAACATGCATGTACCTTTTGATAGTGCACGAAGAAAGTTTCCAGTGTGGAGGATACCTTGTATATGACCCGTCTTGGTATACTGCTGATCAGCAATTGAGTTTTTAAAATTTTGTGGTCGCTCCTATCGTTTTCATTTCGCCGTTCTCATGTGTAGTCAGCCAGTGCGCCATTTTGTTTTCATACCGCCATTTTGTTGCATATCAGAAGAATGAACCATCACTCAGTCACAAGCCTGAGCTCAAGCCTACCGCTTATATGATGCTTATTCCTCCTTTTGAGCCACCTGAAACCTAATTTTCAAGCGCAGGCACCTCTTACAGCTGTGAAGGCTCGCCATTCCTTACAGGGAAGGGCTCCGTGCTTCATCAGGTAAAATTTGTGTTTAATTATAAACTACACAAAGCGTTTTTTAATGCGAAAGCATAATATGGTCACGTCGCGTCAGCAAAAAGTGTCCGCAGATTTTGTCCGCACGATTATGTCGATCTGTGTAGATAAATGTGCAAAAATTTGGTTTAGATAGTGTGTGAGTAGATCTTGAAATAGCAAAAGGTTGGTTGTTGCATTATACTTAATTAGTTGAATTAATGAAATGTAAGCAGGTTTTGTCTGACTGATTCGATGAAAAGCGATGTAAATGCGTGAGAAGGCATAAGAAATGAAAACAAAAGAAAATGAAAATAAATAAAAGTAGACAAGAGAAAGAAAACAAAGAAAAAGAATATAAAAAGAAAGTCTGAAAAATAAAATAAATAAATATAAAACAATAAAGTTTCAAATGATAAAATAGAGAAAATAAAAGCGAAAAATGGAGGAAGAGAGAGATGAAAGGGAAAGGTTCTTGTATAGCTGTTCTTCAGGAGACTTAAGGCCGTCGTATGATGGTTTTTTTTTTGCTAGCAGGGATGACCGGTAATTTTCTTTGCACCAAACAGCACAAAATACCGATTAGTTCTGAAGACGGGAGCTTATTTTGATACATTAAATGGGTTCCACGAAAATAGTGCCTGTTGTAGCATTACGAAAAAATCGGGAGTTCAACATGTCATAAAGAATAAGTGGCCTGCATGTCTGCCCTACTGAACAAGGCTTTATCTTTAATGACACTAATTTTAGCCAGCGGAAGCTCTAATGATCACATTCTACTCACTTTTCTTTCCAGTCGGAAGGGCGTCAGTGGTGTCCTTCGTCGCTGGCTGCTCGGCTTCAGGCACATCGGGGGTATTTCTTCCACCTTCAACGAAAGCACGCGGTTGGGGCGGGACGCGCAAAATAACATTGTGACTGTGTTCAAAAATTTCAATTTGTAAATTCTTTTCCGTATTCCTCAGGTCTTGTTCCGTACGGTGAAGGAAAATAGTAGCAAAATATTCAGTACGAATATCAATATTTATGTTTTTATTATGTGTGCTAGTCCGAAAATTGAGTGAATCGGGTATCTGGTGGTAACAGCCCATCGCTAATTTCGCGGGTTTCCGGCAACAGAGCATCACTATCTTAATATCGCAATGAAGAGGAGAGAGCAGAAGGTGAGAGCTTCTGTTGGCTGAAATGCCGCATTTCTGTGACTGCAAGCAAAACATAAGAGGCGATAAGCGAGGCAAAGGAGGGAATAAGAATGATTTTATCATCTTTCGTTTTTTTTTTCGAGTGCTGTCACTCATCACTCCAGTACTTCTTAACGAGTGATAGCAGTATATTTGTTTGTTGCGCACCAGTCCTCCGACTTTGAGCAGTGCAATAAAGCTCTCTATTCCTTTATATACACGTGGAATAACTTTTAAAGCTGCTTGTGTAGGAAACATTTCCTTGTTAGTTTGAATTTTATTTTGCGGCAGTTTGATGTTTTTTTCCATAAGTACTTTACATCTCCAGAAAAAAAAGAAAGCTTTATCGCACGCAACTGCGTTCTGTGAAAAAGCTTACATAAAAGATTTGTAAACTCCCTACTTAATCCTTCAACACCCTGAGGATGACTTTATGAGGGTGTACAGTGTAGTCACTCAACAACCGTAGCAATCAGCCTAACGAAAGAAACAGTTCTGAACTCAAATAAAAGAATACTTGTGTGTGCCAAATGTGGCTACATTGGATGAACAACAATTACAGTGTTGCCGTTTTGTCCCTTAATTAATACAGCAAAGAATCGGGTCATGTGCGCTTTAGGTTAGAACATTACTCGCTAGATATTTTTCTTATAGTAATCCGAACTTATGCTCAATTTTCACCTCGTGCTGAGAAAACGACTATTATTTGATTAAGAACAGTTTTTTTTACTATGAACTCAAAAAGTACTCGGTGTGTTGCCTCTTCCTCTGCAGCCGGTGCAAGGACACAATAGATGGGGATTTTCGGTGCTTAGTTCAAGTTTGAGGGATGCATCCCAGCCACTGCAGATGTATTTATATAGCGGGGTAATGCAAGCGTTAAAAAAACTTCCGGCAGTCGAAACTTAAACCGCAGCCCTTCCCAAGTGAAACACATTACATGATGAGCTCCATAATTTCATATTTCTACTTATTTATTCATAGACACTTAGAGCCTTTGCAGGCTCATACAATAAAGGGCAAGAAAGCAAACAGTAGAAAGGATAAAAAGCAAAAAAGTATAATACATATTAATAACCATTTCGGAGATAAAAAGAACGTAAAGCAAGAACAAACAGCGCAAAGAGAGCAGTGCGAAAGAGAACAGTCCGAACAGTGCTTATGTTTCCCGCACAGACACTATATGGACGGATTGAATATTTACTATATGGAATACGCGTATGGAAACATATGCACGCCGAATGAAGTCATGCACATCATAGAGAAACTATACGGAAGCGATAACGAAATTGTACAGCAGTTATATGGTGAACATGAATTTGCAGATAGTTTTCCATACCATCTGCACTCCATGCTTTCATAATCCCCTATGAATGGCTGGTATGGAAATTTTCAACAGGGAATCCACTATTAGTAGAACATGTGCACTCCTGAGACGTTATTTGAATTGAAGAAAGTTTATTTCCAGACATACAGGAAATGAGCCTCGGGCGAAAAGCTACAGGGGTAGCTTGAGAGATGCTCGAGGCCCGGTACAGGCACAGCAGCAGGCAAGGCAAACATAAATATAGAGAATAAAATGAAGTAGTACGAAAAACAGCAACAAGAGAAATACTTGCGCTTATGAAACAAACAAATTAGAATAAACACAGTAATAATGGTCAAAGATCGTGAAGCAGTTCACAGGCAACGTGGCCGAACCTAAAAAAAATAGTGAGTATTCATGACAAAGCTCACCTAGGCAAAGAACAGAAAGACTGTGCGGCATCGATGAAATATAACTTAAAGTCCTTAATGGGGGCGGTAAACCATACCAAATATACCATACCAAACTGCCGGCATTAATGAGCAAGATGCTGAGCGATGTTCGAGCGGGAGTGGCGGCTAATTAAAAAAATAGCTAGAAGAAAAAAAAACGCATCCTTCTCACTTTTTCCTCCTGCCGGATGGGCATCGGTGGTGTCCTTCAAGGTCGGCTGCTCCACCGTATGAACCTCGGGAGTATTCCTCCCGCCTTAAAAACAAGCGCATCGTTTTTTTGCAACATGAGGGAAAGTGGCCTGAAATTTTAATGCGAAAGCATTACTACGCTATGACGGCATCGGAGGTGTCCTCAATACGTGGAAGCAAGAGTGGCGTGGTGAAGTATATAAAGCCAGTGATTAAACAATATCGAGTCAGTCAGCCATTAACATTATAATTAATTAACGACCCAAACTAACGATCACAATTACACATTCTAATTAATGACAACAATTAGTGGTACTAATAATGTCGGTAGTCAACAAGAGCTACCAAAGTAGTCTGCGAGCCACGAACGTCGCGGCAAACAGTGGTGCTATCGCATTTCTCCAGTGAAGTCTCTGTAGTGCTCTCCAAGTTTTTTTTCTTCGTAGAGCCTGATGCGTGTCGTACTCTGGGACGCACAGCATATTATGCTCCGTTTGGAACACTTGTTGTGCAAAGGGTAACAGTTCGTCCAAGTGCATTGGTTTCCTTTACATTGAGAGAAACTTGATAAGCTGCCTGCTATTTTGAGGCAAATGCACAGAGAATACTTTTCCACAAATAAACCGTCACCAAGTACACCCGTTATGTCTGAAATTCGAAAGCAACGATCAGTATTAGAGTGTAGCGCTCGTTTCTTCGGAAAAAAATTAGCATCGTGTTTTTCTTGTACTTTCCAACCTTAGCGGATATTCGGAGTTAGGGAAACAGAGTTCGGTTCTTCAGCACTAAAATTGTCTCAAAGTTTAGGCGAGGCACATCAAAAAGAATAAAGCATAAAAATTACAGGATTGCACTTCAGTCAGCATGAGCAGAACTGCGAAAGCCTTGCTCTTTCCTTTCTTTCACTCTCTATATTGATTCTATTTTCAAATTTTATGATTTTCAAACTATTTTTAGTTTGTTTTATCTTTAATAATGTATATTATTTTTATTTTTATTTATTATGTTTATTTTATTTGTTTTCAGGTTTAATATTTCTGCTGTTCACTTTTCTTTTTCTTTTTTTTATTTATTTCCTATTTTCTTATTTGCTTTTTATTTAATTGCGTACATGTTGCTGAATGAACTTTTACATTTCATTTCAACTACCATACAACTTATGATTGTCAGTTCGTGCGGACAGCTTCGTCTACAACTTCTGTCTACGCCAGTCACGAGCCAGGAAAGGCTTACGCCTTACAATCTCCCAGCCGGTGCGATGGTTTTCCCTTTCGGTAGTAGATGCTACAAAAAATAATAAAAAAATCACGAATCTGCCTGCGCCAAATACATGAACAGGCCTATTTAATTATCAGAATAAACAGAACGAGTGAGACAGGGGTAAGATTACTTTGGTACACCCGAAGCGAAAACAGAACGAAGCGGCACATGCTCCTTTAGCCAATGGCATCGACCAAATTTTATGATGACGCGATTACTCCGATTAATCTGCGGATAATACCTTCCTCTGCCCTTCCCTGCAATTTCAGGCTAGCAAACGAAAGGGTATTGACCACGACATCGCAATAATCGCTCCATGTTATTGATTGTAGGATCTCTTCTGAAGAGCATTTCCCGATTCGTTGAAAGGCATTTAGCAGCCTTGAGTTCCAGCGCAATTCAGCTATGTTGAACCTCCTATTCTCACTTTTCTTTCCCGGCGAATGAGCATCAGTGGCATCCTTCACAGCATCCTTCTCCACTGCAGACACTTCAGGTGTTTTCCGCCCACCTGGAAGAGAGGTACATTATAGACACCAACATTGCGTAAAAGGGTGTGGGTGATTTGCTTATTAGACACTGGTAGTTTTCCTTCTGAACTAAGAACATTAGGAAGCGGTTGGATTCCGCTAGACAATTTTTTTCAGTTATACTGCTGCACCTTCTATTTTTGTAAGGTTTTAAGATCAAAGAAGCATTATTTTTAACTGTCGGTAACTTACGTCATGAACATGATTTACCAAAAAACCTTGCATTACCGCCGTATAGAAAAATTCACATTTTTTTTTTCGCAAACGGTAAGGATCACGAGGGACAGATATATTCATCCAATAAGAGGTAGCTTTGTCTATTTCGGAAGTTTCGCGCTCGTTTCGCAGATATTCTTACATATAACGACGACAGATGCGTTTCATGGAGAGCTGTGCAAGGTCGACCATACAGGTCGTACAAGGTCGAGCACGCAAGGTCGTGCAAGGTCGTCCACCACCAAGCAGTGTGGCTGTGGGCTCACTTGTATCATTATAGCGAGACAAGTCAGCATGTGCTCGCACTTTGAGGATCGCCAGTGCGTCCGACGCTGTCGCCCATTCCAGCAAAGATTGTACGACACAGTACGTCTTATGTGCTGAGAACTCGGTGTTGTTTCCTTACCGCCTCGACGCTCACTGCATTATTTCCACAGCTTGCTTCTTCATACAACATTCTTTTGAAACGAAGACAATTTCTCAAGAGCCCGGATAACGTGACATTGTCGGTTCATTCCCAAACGGGTGCTTAGTATGGAACAGGCGATGGTTTAGTGATAAGGTGCACATAGGACACGTCCTGAGTTTCCGCATCGTATTTGAGCGGACCACACTCGGTAATCAAGGTGGAATCAATAATAACAACAAAATAAAAACCTGTGATGGCTTCGGTGAACATATTTCAGTATTTAATTGCGTAAAGAACACGATCGAGTAATGAACACGCGCACTACGGTTTTTGTAAAAAATGCAATATTTTTCTCTTTCTCGATGGATGATTTTTATTCTTTTCCCTCACAGTATTGTGCTGCTGGTAGTGAATGCTGGAAGGTCCCCTTTTTAACGTCTGCCCAATTTCAAGACAGCTTCCCCCAACCGAACGAACAGCGATTGAGAATGTTTCGTAAGGAGCCCGTGAACCAATAGGAACATGTCTGGCTTTATCTGGGCTTTCTGTTAGGGGTAAGAATCGTATCTTCCTCTCGTGGTTGTGTTTAGGGCTGAAAGAAGTGAGTTACCCTGGAGTGAACTTTAGTTGATTAATCTTTGTAAAACACTACGTACCACGACGCACTTCTACGTGGCTGTTTAAGATGATGTTTAAGTCACGGGCTTGCCCTCGAACGCCACACCACGGTTGAGGGGACAAAACCTAACGCCGCGTGGACAAGTCATTCAGGAACATTGTTGTCTATACTCTCGAACAGGGAAGCCAAGTTGAAGAGTACGTTTCACCTTATGCGGCGAGTCGTAGCGGATGAACTATTGGTTGCCCTAGTCTGCTTTTTCGTCGTGTTTATAGTTTTTTCTCAATAATTTTTACGAGTAACGAAAGCACCTCTGAAATTTTAAGTGATTTTGAGGTGAAGAACAAAGATTCATTACCCTACTAAATGCAGTATTACCCTGAAAGTCGTACCCGTGCCCAGTCTTGCTTTGGAATTTGTAATGGCAATGAGCAGTTTCACGCCATGTCTGGGTTGAGAAGAAGAAATGTTCCTAGCAAAGCAAAACGAACCCCAACCAACATTTATCATTAATCTAATTGTGTGCATTCATGCAGCCAAAGCTACGGGCCTGATTTCCAAAGACAATAGTAGGATCGTCTCACCTTCCGTAGCTACCGGCTTTGTCTCTTGGACCGGGGCTCTGGCACCTTCTTCGAGCCCAACAGTTTTGACAAAAATCCTTTCTTTGCGACTGGTGTAGCTGTCCTGCATATAAATCCTCATTTTAGTAGAAATGACTATTTTAACGCGAAGGCATTCGGCACTTATATCAAACACCAACGGCAATATCTAGTTTTAAAAATTTCTTAATTTTTTTCTGTGTTCAGTGTCTTGAAACGAAAGCGACATAATGCTGTAGCTAAATAAAGCAAGACTTGGAGCGAGGATCATGTGCTTTGGCAGTACAAAACTAGATTCTTGAAACCTGTTTATGAATAATCCAGGGTAAATTATGTGGGCGTTAATTTTTCTCGCCGTCGCGGTGCGCTCGCAAGGGAATGTGAATGCGACCTGGGAAAGAGTTTTCACAAATTTTGGTGAGATGAACGCTGGCTTGGTTTCCATGTTCCTTGTTACCGTTATCATAAAAAAAACGCTTGTAAGACAAATAAAGATGACGTCCGCCTTTACAACAATTTCTTTACAGTGTCTATAGAATGTCGATAGGCTTCTGTCTGTAAAGTTTTAGACTATCTATAGACAAATTCTAGACAACAGTCTATGGGCTACACAAATCCTATAGACAGTCTGTAGAAATTCTATGGATTTATGGTCTTGCACTTCTAGAAATTTTTTGTCTAGAGAACGTCTATAGATTATGAATAGAAAAAATATCTATACGAAGGCAATAGAGTCTATAAAAAGTCTAAAGACTGTCTATGGACCATTTTGTTAGGGCGGACTCCAACTGTTCACGATGATGAATGAAAGAAAAAGAGAACTGCACTGATTCTCGATATATGCTGGCCTGTCCACAGTCCTAAAAATGTTGGGACCCTGATCTGCGTAAGTTGGTTTCTTCCTCAGCGCGTCATGAGGTTCGTGGTTTTTCCGTGCGTTGGTACAAAAAAGGCTGAAGTGTTAAGGCGTGCCAGTTCTTAATGGCGGGTGTAGTTCATACTATATCATATTGGAATTGTTTTGCTGGTGTAGTCAACGAAACAGCGTTGAAGTGCGATAAAATGAAGGTTTGTGATGCGAGGGTCGGGGGAAGAGGGGGGGGGGGGGGGGGTTAGAACGAGCGTCTGCTCAAAGGCTATCATGACTTTTAAAGATGCCCTGTTCCCATATTTAGCACTGCCGTGTGTTCATTGCTGTTATCCTACAACATTTTCCAGGAGCACGTTTTAGTTCGCCACAAAGAGCATTTAGGAGCAGCAGCTTCACGAGCTTGAAGCTCGTGATATTGCCGTGCATAGATATAGACACTTTTAAAATGCATCAATTTCTATCTACAATAGGAAGTTTGGTTTTTCACCCGTGACGTTTAGTGCCGCAAAACATGGCAAGTCCAGCTTTCTCGAGGAAAAATTATGAAAATTGAAATATAGTAAGGCACCGGTATGAAAATATTGAAGGTTGTGATCCATTATTTTGATATACAGCAAAATATTTGTTTTAATATGTTTCCATTGATTCCATCGAACAGTTAGACTGACATAGAAAATCTATGGGGAACGCTTTTGACGATAGCAAAAAAACCTGAGTAGAAAAAATACGACTGCCATCGCGTGATCTGCGGATATATTGTTTGTCATCGCCAAATCTTTCATTATATGAAAAAAATGCGTTTATAAACGGCTTGCCGCTCAAAAATATTTTTGTCCAGAATTGCTGGGAATGAGTAGTTGCTTCGTATGGAAAAAGACATGTTTTATGCGTTGAGATTTCCTGGAATAAAGTAGTGTCGAGTCAGTTATTTTTCGGTACAAACTTTTTCGTTCTTCCACTTTTTCTCACAATTTTCACTAAGTGCCAAAACACAAAATTCTCGGTTCTAGTTTGTGAAACCGTGATTTTATAGGCCATGTTTGGTTGCTTCCCTTAGAAAAACGTTTTTAGACAGTCTATGAACTGTTCATAGATTTCTGTCTATAAAGTCTATAAACTCTATATACGGACCCTAGAGAACAGTCTAAAGGCAATACATTTCCTACAGACAGTCTATAGACAATCTATAGATTTATGGCCATACACTTCTTGCAAACTTTTGTATACACACCGCCCATAGACTATAAGTAGACAAAAAGAAATATCTATAGGAAGGCAATAGAGCATATAAGAAGTCTATAGAGTGTTTATAGACCATTTTTATAAGGGTGGCGGTTACACTTCGAAGGCTTGTATACTGAAACTGCATAATTGAAGGTCAGAATGTAATCTGAAAGAATCACTCAGGACTCGTCTTAAAATTGTGCCCTTAATCATTTTTGTGGACAGTAAGCGAAATGTGTACGACGTAAGCAATTTATATGTGCGCGGCCGTTTTAGGCGGCGGCAAATTGCAGAAACAGGACCAGCATGCAGCCTGATTTGTTAGTTTCCTTCTTTTAATTCGGTATTTATCATCCGTCCGTAGGCGTACCGCCGTAAATAAAAAACACAGGTTTCAGACATTACGCGATGGAGATGATGCAGTAAAATTTCCTGTGCTGATGCCAGAAATTCTTGCTGAATGACCACTTCGATTCAGAAATTGCTGCATGCGAATAACCTTTCGTGCAAAAAAACGTTACAAAAGTTTTGATCATGCAGTTTTAGTAACGCATTCTTCCAAAACTTAGAGTCCAGCCTCGAATCAACTCATAACAAAAAGGAACACTTTTAGAACAGCGATTCCACCAGGCGAACGCAGAACACTCAAAATAAGCGCGGGAATCTTGAAGGTTTGGAACATCCCATTGATTTTTTGTGGCTGTCGGAAATTGATAGTGGGAGCATAGAATGCATTTTAAAAGAGATTTGGAAGGACAGTCGTAGAGTGAGCCATGATCGTCTCCGAGTTAGCGCAGAATATCTCAGGACTCCCTGGATTGCTCACAGTATCAAGTTTAAAATATTCAGAATCAGTTGCTCTCCGTTCGCTAACGGCGGCCAACAGATGCCGTTTGTTGCTAATGTCCAAGAAGGCTGGCCATGTCCAACCAGTTGGCTTTGGTTAGCCAGGCACTGGAAATTATCGACGCCCTCTTCAGAGTCCTCACTTTAAAGTAATGTTCAGCAGCCCGATATATGAGAAACATGTTATTCGAAAAGATAATTGGCGTATTAACGGCGCTTGAAATCGAACAGTTCAGTCTGGGGATTTAGGGCATCCTTCTGTATTTGCTATATTGGTATGTATAATCATTCTTAATTAACAATAAACTGAAACTTTACACACGAACGTCACCCCCCCCCCCCCCTTCTTCGTTTCCTACTACAGCTCAGGCGTCTCGTCCGACTGATAGGTATGCTTCTGACGCTGTGACATTTAAGTTAAAGAGTAAAGCTTTGCTTCTGAGCTGCAGAGGGACACAAAGGGAGACAACGGGCGTATATATCCTCTTGACTGTTATTTACTTGTTAGGATTCCACTCAGTAATAAGGGATTCTTCAGAGCGGCTCAAGCAAAAACCGAGAAACTAAAACACACCAAACATGCAGAACACATGTATGGAGGCTCCCCGCACAGCCAGCCCAAAAAAATAAAAAGCACGCAGGGATCTATCCGCTTTCTCATATTTATATGATCATCCCAATTCAAAACCCTATTTGCCGCATTCATGAAGAGCAAATGTTTCTTCCCTTCAGAACTGCACGGCTGATGAGCGTACAAACGGGTTAAACCATCTCTCATGGCACAACGTGTCATGCTTTCTTCTGACTCGAGGAGCTTATTTGGTCAGCTTAGGTCTCGCGCCACGCTCATTTCCTTGGGCGCGGTGTAGACACCGTGCTGCCGTGTTTTACTATGCAGACTCGGACGAACTCGTCACTCAGAGAATCAGGTTTGAAAACAAGGCACAGCGTTTGTTTCTTGTTCTGAGAGGTCTACAAGGTGAATGCCTATTGAGGAAGGCTGAGTGTACTTGCACACGGTTTTACCCCTAACATGGCGCGCATAGCGTTTACCACGCACTCGGTGTGCATACGAGTACTATTTCGAAAAAGAATGGGGCATGCCGGTCGCATTTACACAAGCTTTTTCCTCGCCTGGTGAAACCATGCGTAGAGTGTTCTCTGTATCTAATGCTACTGAGTCCGTGATCAGTGCTAAAAATCTGGAGAAAGGAGTCGCTGGCTTAAATGCCCCGAAATTTAATATTTTCGTCATCAATATCACTGGAATAATTGATAGTCATCAATGCATAAGCATTCCCGCGTATCCTTGCGTTCGCTTTCAGCATTTATTTGAGCCCAGATGGTAGGAAACCTCTGAACTTGCTGCGCAATCTGAATTGGCGATTTATTGCTGTTTTTGGAGTAGTAAAAGAAAAGGTTTATTTCTACTTTAATAGATATATTTGATCATTCCTGAATTACCCTTGGTATCGGTTGTTCTTCGCGTCAATAGTTGGTTCAATTGTTTTGTCGCTGGTAAAGCTAGGATCCTTTCATTACAAATTCCTTATAAAAATTGTCTATAGACAGTCTATTGACTTCTTATAGAATATTGTCTTCGTATATATATATATATATATATATATATATATATATATATATATATTGTCTATTCATATTCTATAGAGTGTCTATAGACAAAACTCTACAAAAAGTGTACTGCCATAAATCTATAGGTTGTCTACGGACTGTACATAGAATTTGTAGAGAGAAGTCTATGGACAGTATATCAATGTGTCAAGAAATGTTTGTAAGGGATCGGCACATCGACGATATCGATAACCCAAGTATGTTTGCACTGTACGGGTCTCATTAATTTAGAGCCATGAGACCTAAGAAGATAAGTAAAAATGAATCAGATCAGTGCAATAAACGGGCACTACCGACACTTTCTGAGAAAAGTATTGATGTTGACAGGGCCGTCTATATGCTTCTCCGTTGATTTGCTGCAGATGGTGAGCAATACACGAATTGCACTCAAGACTTGGGACACTCACTCTGGCTTGGCATCTGCAGGCACATCGGGAGGTTTCTGTCCACCTGAAATAAATGTGAGAACTTTTAGCTCCACTGCTTGGACGAAGAAAGCAGAGTTTGGTTCTGTAAAAGCCGAATTGTTCACTTCAGTACTGAGTACCTAATTCGGGGATGCCGCCCCATGTGATCGCACTTGATGACATGGAAAATATGTGTACATTTCGGCTTGATGCTATTCACGACTAAATTCTGAAACGTGCGTGTGCTGTGCGGTGCCATTTCACGCTAGAATACCCCAGCTGTTTGAAAGTTATATAGAGTTCTCCGCTACAGTACCCTGTTTCTTGTGCCTAATTTTCTCACTCTTACATCTGATCTCTGTCTGCGTGGATTAATGCTCCCACCGAGATTGCTACATTTACTGCCCTATTAATTTACCCATGACACATAATATAGGTATATTGGCATCCGCTGTTTATATGTTTAATGTCCACTCCTTTCGTATTACTGTGTTATTGGTAACCTTCCAGGCCTACTTCTTCTGCGCACTACGCACATCAATGGCCATCGAGACAGAAAGCTCAAATTTTCACCATATTGAACAATAAAAGGATTGCTTTACTGCTCATTGGTTGCTTGATTGACTGAGAGATAGACTGATTTATTGATTGACTGATTAATTGATAGAATAATGCGTTATTGCGGTACAAAAATAACGAGTTTGAGTTGCCTCCTTCTAGAAGTGCCGTGTTCTAACACCGCCTTCACACAACCACTGATGTATGAAAGGGACACTAAAGGGAAATACCAAACTAGTCAAGACTGATACATTCTTCCCCGGGAACACTACCGAATTTTTTTTCCTATGCAGAAAGGTGGCTGCGTTGCTAAGTTTTTTGTCCAACATATTTCGTACTTCCTTATCATCTTGCTCCTTGCCGCCTGATTGGCTCAAAGGGAAGATTATTCCTGTTTATAAAAATTATGATCGACTCTGTGTAAACAACTACCGCCCGATATCCTTAACGAAACGACATCCTGTTGTAAGCTTATAGAACATATTATTGCAAATCATATACTTGCAATATTAAACAGTAATGGTGCCTTAAACTCTGCTCAGCATGGCTTTAGGAAGGGATTCTCTACCACTACCCAACTAACTGATAATACCCATTCGTAATTTCAGTGCACCTTTAGACAAGTCAGGCGAAATTGATGTTTTATTTCTAGGTTTCGCCAAAGCCTTTGACAAGGTGCCACATAACAAGCTTCTTTTAAAACTGAAACTCATTGGTGTACCACCTCCGCTCATTGCTTGGATTGCAGCTTATTTACAACACAGAACGCAGTTTGTGGAGATTGGCGGTAGTTGTTCTTCTCCACTCCCTGTAACCACTGGGGTCCCTCAGGGAAGTGCGCTTGGTCCCCTACTTTTTTAATTTATGTAAATGATTTAGTTACTAGCATTATTCCAGCTGTTAAGATTGCTCTGTTTGCCGATGATTGCATGATATATACTCCGGTATCTTCCGTTTCTGACCAGGAACATTTAGGTAATGCTCTGCTTAGTGTCTTTTCCTGGTGTGAAAAATGGGACATGGAAATAAATACTCAGAAGACTGTGCTCTTGCGGATAACAAGGAAGAAAAATCCGTTTTCCTTCAACTATTGCATTAATGGCGTTCCAGTTAAAGAAGTTCCGAGATATAAGTATCTTGGTATTGTAATAAACTCGCAACTAAAATGGAATGACCATATAGACCAGATTAAATCCTCAGCTTTACGTAAACTTGATTTACTTCGCCATAATCTTAGGGGCCCACCTAGGAGCTGCAGGCTATTAGCCTACAATACGCCTATAAGACGACATCTCGAATATGCGCTATCGTTTGGGACCCCCATGCAAAAAAAGTACACAAGTGAATTAGAAAAAATTCAGAGACGTGCGGTACGTTTTACATTTAATAGGGAGAATAGAACTGATTCTCAATCTTCGTTAATGGCAGCAAACGATAATAAACCACTCCACGTCAGACGCAAGACAGCCCGCCTATCCTTCCTTCACCAACTAATTCATGGAAAACTAGGCATTTCTCTAATACCCTATGTGCTGTTTTAGAAACGCGTAGAACTCGTCGTCATCATGATCACACTTTAGGACCATACTTCGCTCATACTAATGCTTTTAAATTTTTTTTTTCCGTGAACGATTGACGAATGGAACACCCTGCCGCTACGAGTGATATCGGTTGTTGATTTTGACAAGGCACTCTGTGAGCTATTTTAGATATATGTACTACATTAGGCAATTTTATTGTTCTGTGTTTTACGATGTAGGTGCTTTTGTATTCAGTGAATGTATTTTTCTTCCCTCCCTGTCTTGACTCAAATGAGGGTCTGCAATATTGTGGAAATAAAAAATAAAAAATAAATAATCCGCAAGTAGAAGTCGCGAAACCGTTCCCGATACAACGCTCCTGCGAAAAATGAACTCCAGCGACGTCATTTACATGACTCCTTTGCAACCTAACCAATCAGAGGCGCCTCTTTCAAAGACCGGAAACGCGACAGGAAGACGAAAACCCAAAGACAACAGATAAGCGGTCCCGGTGGCAATGTGAAAGTGCCGGTCGACTTCCTTCCTCGACTATTTGGAAGGGGGCTCTCCGCTGCATAGCGTGCGTACGTCTGCGTACCGTTGCAAGCTCCGTGGGTGCGAAACTATGTGAAGTTACTGAGGGCAGCCGCAGGCTGCGTAACAAACAACTAATTTAAGTCATACGTGTATACATCGGTGACGATAACGCGAGCGTATGGCCTTTGGTTCATTGTGTGCTATCGTAAAGTGTAACGTAAACTTCTAGGGATCCTCAAAAGCATACAAACAACTGTAGCTATCTAACGCTTCCATATAGCACCACATCTGAGCGAAATAATTGTGCGAGTATTTCTCGTCAAACAGCGCACTGTGTTCTTCACTAACTACGATGAAAGCCTCGTCTCAGCCAACCCTTGTGAGCGGAAATTAGCCAGAATACGTTCTGCCCAGCTGTAGTCTGCCGCCGGCCGGCTGTAGCAGCCGGTAGGTGATGCACGCATAATCTTGACGAACACGCACCAGCTAGTAGTAGTAATAACTTTAATTATAGAAATACATGTGTGGGTCTCGGTGTAGAGACACTCTTCACATCTTTTGATGTGGTCTGTGGCTCTTGTGGCAGGGTTGGAGCCCCTAGTTCAGGGCCCCACTGAGTCTTGCCGCCAGGTAGGCTGTCCGGACCAGTCCTGCCTGGACCGCCGGATCCTCGCTGGAAAGCATCCTCTCCCACTGCTCCGCACTCGGGATTTTATTTATTGCAACCGCATTTGCCCTCTTTTCACACCACGTTATATGAATTAACGTGGCTTTGTCCTCGCACCACGGGCATTTGCTGCTATATAGCCCTGGGTGGATCTTGCTTAGTATGTTTAGATTCGGGAAAGTTCCCGTTTGTAGCTGTCTCCAATAGACCGCTTCCTGCTGGTGGATATTTTTGTGAGGTGGGGGATATCTAATCCTGACCCCCTTATAGTAATTTAGATTTTCTGAGTATCCTAATGGCAGTGGCTCCGCGTCAGGCTGCTCGAGGCTGGTTTGGTTAGAGTCTCGGTTTGTAAGCTCTCGAGCTCTCCTATCCTCCTCGGCATTCCCCGCGATGACTGCGTGTCCTGGTACCCACATTTTTATTTGTTGCAATTGCTTTTCCTTCGGCGGTAATTCGGCTGTCTTTAGGATGTGGAGCGCTGTCCCCCCTATTTTGCCATTCATGTAGTTTCTGCACGCTGTTTGCGAGTCTTTTAGAATTATTAGGGACCTACTAGTTGAACCCTTTTCTCGCGGAAAATCCGGCCTCGCGTGCCGTCGCCTCACTTACTGCTTGCATGATGACCCGCCCTGGAAAACTTTTCTTTTATGAGCCAAATGAGAGGCGATGGTGCCGGCATGTGGTACTGATGAGCTGTCTTTTAGCACATCTAAAATGGGCTGTTTTTCACCACATCTGAAATCAAATTCGCCCGTCCACTGTGCAGAAAACATGGAAGACCATGCGCTCGCATAGAGCTTCAGACGTTGACGACGCGCAAGACTGCGAGCGTCTGCACGAGCTCGTACTAAAAATAAAGAAACAAACACTTTGTAATTTGTTAACGCCCCAGGCGGCACAAAGTAGGACATTCACGGCTGAAGTTATAACAAAACGGCTTAGCCGGCCGTGTAGCTAGTACGCGAAGCGTGATTGGCGTCGAGTGGTCGCGGTGCCGAAGTTGCTGCGTACAACTGCTTCACGAAGCCAGAGTGCATAGAATGCGACGCAAAAGCTTGAGCGCTTGTGTTCGCGACTAGCTTTTTCCTGCGTATTATTTCTTACGCTGTTCTAATTACGGGATCCCTCGCATTTTCGGCCATGCTCGCCACGCTGCTATTTTTGTATTTCAACGCCTATTGCCCGTCGAGACGGCGAAATAGCGTTCGTTCATGAATACGTCACTCGTCGCCGCTGCATCAATCTTCCAGTGGCGATACCAGTGTATACGACGTTTGCGAAGTTTTCTGGCTTATAGAAGCTTTGTTTCAGGACATGAAACAATGATATATTTGCTATATGGTATGAGCCAATGCTATACTTTAGTGTCCCTTTAAACTTACTAGGTCACTCTAGTGCGCTTTGATTCGCGCACTGCAGTGTGATTCCGCAACAGTTATTCAGTTTTCCGCTTTCTGCAAGAACAGTTCGTAAAGTTCTTAAAATGAAGACAGCCACGCGGCTGGGCTATTCAGCAGCAGCACGGCAGAAGTAATGCCGGTGTTTTTTTCTTCCGGGGACTGAGGTAAAAAACAGATCTACTTTTCAAGTTCTTCTCACTTGGTTTCTCCGCCGGAGGAACGTCGGCAACGTTCTTCTCACCTGCCCTCTCCACGGAAGGGGCCGTGGGTGTAGCTTGCCCACCTGTAAGATCCATACCACGGTGTTATACTGGACGAGAGAACAAAGGACGTGGGATTTCTTTTTTTTCACAACCGATCACAAATTACGAGATTGTTTTCCATATGGTTAGGTGATAAGTTTTCTTTTTGTATTTTATCCTAATTTGTCGCTCTGTTGCAACCTTTCAAAAGACGTCGTCCAGAGTAACACATTTAGTTTCGAGTGCCCTTGGCATAGCTGCAACAATCTCAGCTGCTAGTGCAACCCTCGAGCCTATCGTTTCGTCTATGTTTTTTTCAACTTTCGTCTCGTTTTTGCTGTATGTGTCTACTAGAAAAATTGTCTCCTAAAGTGATAAAGTTACATAATCACACCTGGCCTAGTTCGAGACTAAAGACCTAAGAACCTACATTCCGCTCAACATATAGAGTTGTTCCGTGTGTTGAATTTTTTCACTAAATAAAAAATTAACACAGGTGATTTGTCTTAAAACAGAAAGAAATATTTTTCAGATTTTTATGGCTACAACTCGAGTGCTCCGAGTATTAGAGCGACTGTGAAGCCAAACTGAAATGGGCCTGTTCCGAAACAGTACCGCGCTTTAATGACGGCATTTTAACTTTTCAGGGAGACTTTAAAAGCTAGCAAAGGCCGCGTGACAAAATAAAACGATCGATACCACCATGCGTTTTGCGCAGCAGAACTGCGACGTCTCGAACCAATTTTTTCGGTCCAAACTCCTAACGCTATGCTGCATCGATAGTCCTTTGAAAGCGTGTACAATGGCCTCTCTTTGGTTTTAAATATCATGGGAGTAAAAAAAAACCGGCGTGAACATTGTTAACCTTAATTTTATGGACAGAGAAAAGGCATTTGTTTCTCTGAGCAAGCTACTTTGCCTGAAATGTCCATGTATTCGGTTTTTAGTCTGAGCAAAAATTAGATCCAGTTGATTTCTGTGCCTTTAACATTTATGATCGCCAAGACTTCGACTTACATGCAAGAATGTATTACCTTCCAGGAATTCTGGGGGTTGTAGGAGGCAAATTTAACCTAGCGATCAGTACAAAAAATGTATTCTCACTTATCTTTCCAGACGAAATGGGTTCGCCGGTTATATTCAAGGTTGGGTGCTCCACGGTAGGTATTTCAGGGGAATTCCTCCCACCTTTAAAACAAAGCCAGCACTGAGAGCTGTGACGGAAACATACAAGTGACGATACTTTTCCAGAACATGCTCTCACTTCTCTTTCCGGCCGAATGAGGATCAACGGCTTCCTTCCAGCCCGGCTTCTCCGCTCCAGGGACTTCCGGTGTTTTCCGTCCACCTGTAAGAAAGGTGATTCATTGATAGGGGTGTTATTTATTTTAAAATACTACAGGCCCGTGCATTGAAATACAGAAAAGTAGAAACAATTACTGATAATGACTGATAAACTCGCCAAGCCGCCTATTGGCAGCTTTTTTTCCGTTGTCTTCCGTCTGTAGTGCACATAGTGGGAATAAGGATTTGATTTGAAAATGATTTTTATTTGGAGTGGCTCTGGGTTGGGCAGGGACGATATTTTCACCTTTATGAGGGCGAAATAAATGTTAGAAATCAGTCTTTTTTTTTGCGTGTACTCCCATTATCGAAGAAAGCTATCGTGGCGGTGGGTGGCTAAATTAAGTTTTTCATAATATCTCCATTGTGCAAAGAGGTTGATAAAATGTTGTTTACAGATAGCAATTGCGTGAAAAAGGAAAATATATGATACAAAACAAGTTTAAAGGTCATGGATCACCCTAAAAATACGAAGGAAGAATAGCGAAATAAAATTGAAAATACAAATTGCCAAATTATGGAAATCAAATTCTGAAGAAAATTTGGAAAGAATGAACGCTGTGTAGTAGGCTCGCTGGCACTATCTCACTTATCTGTACTTCACGAAAAACTTGTTTCAATGTCTTCATTGTCATTAGTTGTCATTATTATCATTTTATTATAAAAGGTTCCGTTACAGCCTATTGCTCTGGGACGTCTTCCTGTATGATCAATCAGTGTATGCATGCATTTCTCAAGTATTGTAAGAAATAAAATTCAGACTTCAAACTTCAGACTACAAACTTCTAAGCTGTTAGCGTTCGACATGATTGCGTGCTTGGCGGGTTGTAACGCTTTTAACTCAAAGGTTCATGCAATTAATACGCGTTCTCTGCAAAGAAGGCAAAGTTAATTATCGCTACTGCGAAATCGTCTAAAAAGAAATATATATAACGAATGAATAGGCATTCCTTTAGGAAGCTCTCATACGATATTGTGTATGTATATCTCACTTTTCTGAAGTAGAAACATTTCTTGAATAATATATAAGACACGTGCAATGAACCCCAGGAGACCAAAACTTCCTTAAAGCTTTAGTGTCGCCATTTGAAACAAACAAAACTCGAGGAACATAATACCTCAAGCGCCTACATGGAGAGCTTGTTTGGACTGTTTGTCAGCATTTAGTGTGACCATGGCGACTATTCGCCGAAAATTGGGTAAGCGGCCCGCTAAATGATGCTTACTGCGTTTTGCGCACGGCCCACTGTGAGCTGTGGCGCCTCAACAGAGTTCCCAAGTTCATTGTGTTACCCATATTGATCGTCATTCCTGAAGGGGAATTTTAATGTGTCCGCTTAGTTAAAGCTGAGACGAATACTCGCTCGCAGAGTTAAATGAAATAGATGGAAATTCATCCTTAGAGGAACTGGGCGTGTTTAGGCTACCGAAACAAAAACCATAGCTCATAAAGAAACCTTTGGGGTGGTCTTACCTTCGGGAGCTTCAGGTTTAGTTTCTTGGATAGGCGCTATACCTTCGGGAGTTGCAGGCTTAGTCGCTTGCACGGGCGCTGGCGCCTTCTTTGAGCTCCACAATCTTGAGAACAATCCTTTCTTTTCGGGCGGTGGAGCGGTCCTGCGTATAAACTATGATCTATCAGAACAAATTAGTATTTTTACACGAGGGCATCCTGCACTTTCATCAAATTATCAATGTCGGTACACAATTTTAAGAACTTGTTTATATAATCAGTGTGCCATCTTGTGAAGCAGAGAGAGCACAATACCTTACTTGGACATGAGCAATAACATGTGCTTGGATCATGGAATTGGTTGCAAGATCATAAATCGGTGCATTCTTTTCAGAATTTTGACTCTGGGCTTTAATTATAGAGTAACTGAGATAGGCTTTCATGCAAAAACCCCGTGGTTTGTTACCCAGAAGTACGCAGGCTCGGTTCCCTCGTTTGTTGCTGACATGAACAGCAAAAAAAATTTCGCCTACAAAGCGCAACAACGCTGATGGTACAAATGGAACATAACAGTGCAATCAAGGCCCTTTACCGGCAACTTTTGTGAAAGGTATGTATGTTTATGATACCATCTATATGCCTCCTGACTGATGTGGTGAAGACAGCTAGCCGGCCTGCCATCCAGCCAGCAAAAAAAAAACACCAATTTCTGGGGCACTTACTCTGGCTTCGCCTCCACAGGAGGGTTCAGATCATCTGAAAGGAGTGCGAGAAATTTTAGCCCCATTGCTTGGATGAATCGTGTATGTGTCGGCTGATTTTTATTCGAAGCGAAATTCAGAAACATACGTCTGCTGTGTGGTGCTATTTCACACTAGAAGACCCCAGGTGGACGAAACCCGTATAAAGTCATCCGCTATATCACGTTGATATTTCTTTAATCATAACAAGGCAGCACAAAAAAACGAAAAAGAAACAACAAGTAACAATGAAGACAGGACTGGCGCTCACTACCAAATGATTGTTCTGAAGCGACCCAGCACATTATGAACCCATAACGCAGTCCACGTGCCAGCCAATCAGCTACCCTCGTACGTTTCAAGTACAAGCTGCCTTCCAATGATTCAAGTATGAACGTACTAGTTCAAATAAAAATATTGATTGATTCGTGTGCCTACTGCCGCTAGCTCCTACATACCTTCCCTGACTATCACCTTCCCTGATAATCGTCGAGCGTTATTTTTCTTTTCCACAACACATGCAACAATGATTACCTAGAGAGAAATTTAACATTTAAAGCATTGTTCTGATTCCGCGGAACGCGTTTGGGCTACAGTCATTCCTTAGACAGATAAGGGGTCGCAAAATTCACAAGAATTAAACCATATGCATTTTAAGACTCCAAACACGCGGGTCGGCATCAGTCGCGCAGTGCTGTTGGATAAGCGAAAGTATCCGCGTAAAGACCCGAATAAATGGAGCGATTTTACGGCACCGATTTGGACCCGCCAGATATTAACGCGCGGTTTCCGGTGAGACCGGAAGTGGCGGCTAACCCTAGCCAATAGCAGCGCAGAAAGCCCGTTCTTCCGGTTCGGATGCCTCCCCGTGCCTGCCGCCGCCAACAGGGCCGCCATTGCAGACGTTCCACACAGTGACTTCGGCGCAGAAATGTGATTATCGTGAAAATAAAAAGTTTATGAGACATAAAATATCGCTTGTTTAAAAAATACGACCTACCCCACTGAAAGTTCCCATATCAAGTTCCTTAATTCCATACGTTTCTGTAAGAAATTTTATGGAGTCAGTAGGAAGCATTAGGAGTCTGTATGGACTATTAGGAAGCTCGTATGGATATTTTGCGCACTTTATATGGCATCAGGTACATTGTATGGTAAACGTATGGAAATATGGAGAGTAATTATGGACTCCGTATAGACAATATATGAATTTCCATATATATTTCCGCATCTTATGGACTACATATTCCCATAAATACATACGAGTGGCTCATATGAAACGTCTCGGTAGGGTAAGCTTGGATTGAAATGCCTTTTTCCTACGTGAGGCGAAAGACGTCGAAGAAAGCCCTGCTGATGGTATCCGCGGCTGAGCCCGCCTCTCAAGGTACGGGATTTCATACATTCGAGCTTGCAAAACTTTACAAAGACCTACGCACGCGTGCTAAAATTAGTACAGTGGCGTCGACATGAACACTTTCATGATTTTAACAGAAACGTCAGCGTTGCTGCTCTGACAGAGCTCCTCGCTCAGTGGTGTTTGACATTTGTTGATCATATCCAGCCGGGTGTTGCGTCACCACGGCGGTTTCTTCAGCGCGAACTTCGTCGAAAGAAGCTTCGCAGGTAACCCGAGCTTAAGACGAAACCGTGCGAGGAATGCCTCGGAGAGAAAGCGGCAGCACGTAAAAGACTGAAAAGTACCTGGGGAGGAGTCCAGTTCAGGGAACGGGAGGCCAGTTTTGACCACATGAATACGGCGCTTGGAGTAAACGACAGTAGAACTCTTCGCAGTGCAAGCATATTTAGGAACAAAACTAATTGATTTACTAGTTGCTTAGTTGATTAATTCATTGGCTGACTGTCCAATCTATTGATTGATTTAATACAGCTCTATTCCGGCACAAAAGTAGGAAGTCTGAGTTGCTTCCCATTGTGAAAATGGTCTATAGAATGTTTATAGACTTTTATAGACTCTATTGCCTTTTTATAGATATTTATTTTTGTCAGTTCATAGTCTATAGACTATCTATAGACAAAAGTCTACTAAACGTGTATGACCATAAATCTTTAAGTTATCTATAGAATGTCACGGGATTTGTATTGCCTATAGACTGTTCTCCATAGTTTGTCTATATAGAGTCTATAAATTTAAGGCAGAAGTCTGTGGACAGCCTGTAGACTGCCCAAGAATTTTTTGTATGGGTCCTACGTGCTCTGCACCCAAGTACTCTGGTCTTGAAGTTACCAGATCACTCTCGTGCGCTTCGATTCTAAAGCCACATAATGATGGCACGGAAGTTATTCAATTTTACAATACCTGCTCGATCTATTTGTCAACTGCTTTATATAGAGGCAGCCGCAGCGCGCTGTATAGCTGGCATAAGCGGAATGCCCGTCCTCTTTTCAGGTCAGTGTCGAGATTCAGCTCAGAAGAGCTATACTTTTCTTATTCTTCTTACTGGGTTTTTCCGCCGGAGGAATGTCGACGGCATTCTTGCCACCGGTCCCCTCCGCCGCAGAGGCCGTCGAGGTTGTTTGCCCACCTGTAAGATCAGTACATCGTTGTTATACTTAACGGCAGAACAAAGCATGAGTGATTGCGTTTTTCGTTAGAAGGCAACATGATTTAATTACCAGAACGTTTTCGATAGGGCGACAGGAAGGCTTGACCGAGATAGGGCACGTTTGATGCCATCATCCTGACATCAAATATGAAGTGTTGTTGCCTCGTTATCCTCATCCCTTGTATGGCTTTGGTCCGAGTGGTTAAATAACGTCATCGAGCATATCTTGTTTAATTCTGGATGCCATTGTCTTATCTCCAACTAACTCTGCTGGTAGTTGGAGCCTCAGGCCTTCCGTTTTGTACATGCCTATTACACCACTTTTCTTTTGTTTGTAGCCATGAGATGTAAATACATCTTTCAAAAGCTTCCGAATCACATAATCGCCTTTGACTTGGTTCGAGACCAAACAGCCGAGATCATATATTCCAATCACCCTATAAATACTTCATTCTTTGGCTGTTGACAATTTTCACAGCCAGAAAAATCACACGTGTTTTTTTAATAAAAAGATGCTATTACCACATCCTTCTAACTTCAAGTATATTTGTTCCATTATGAGACGGAATCTAAGCAGAACAGAAGTGGGCGCCTTTCAACAGATTAGTGTGCCTTATAGAACGCATTTTCACTGATAACGGAGGTTTTTATAGGCTAGTAAAGGCAAAAATATGAAATAAATGTGTCGATACCCACGTATGTTCTCGCAAGCAAACTGTGGCAGGTAGAAACAAACTTTTCGGTCGCATTCCTAAGGCCACGCTCTAAACACAAATACGTCTGTATCAGTGCAAAAAGGTAGTAAGGTGTCCTCAAGCGCGCTTGCCAGAAGACAGCTTACCCCTTTCTGCACGCTACAGCGCCATTTACTTGAAAACATTGATCACAGAGTCGCTTTGGGTCAGTGTTCTTTTAGTATTCATGGCCTGCAAAAAGTAAACTTGTGAGTAAGAATTTATTGCGTGCCAGGAATTCTTATGCTTGTAGGAGACGTGCTTACTGCAAGTGATACGCGCAAAAACTCCATTCTCACTTTTCATTTCAACTGGAAAGGTGTCGGTGGTCTCCTTGAAGGCCGGGTGCTCCGCAGTAGGCATTTCAGGGGTATTCCTTCCGCCTAAATAGAAGGGAATCGCAGGTTTAATATCGAGGAAATGACACATCTTGCTTCGCTTTGCTGTCGAACATGTTTTGTAATTTGAAATAGTTAAAATGGGATGCTTGCAAGAATATTACATTTTCGCTTGACTTGCTTCGTTATGCGATACCCAACTATATTGACAAAAGCATTTTGAGCAGGAAGCCTTTCATGAACGCAATTGATTCATATAATTTAGGATTTCACTATAGCTATCAGTAAAACTGCAGATCACCCAACGGCAGTCTTGCATTCTTTTCTATTAAAGTTTTTCCTATCGCCAAAAGCGTTCCCCATTTGTTTTCTACGGCAGTCTTAACTGTTCGATGCGATCGACGGAAACAATTTAAAAAAACGATTGTGCCACATATCAGAAGAATGGACGATTACCTTTAATATTTCCATAAGAGTATGTTACATATATTTCAATTTTAAAAACTTTTGTCCGAGAATGTTGGCCATGCGTAACGGAACGGCCGGGATCGCGATAATTCCTCGAACGGCAAAAAGTAAACTTGTGAGTAAGAATGTATTGCGTGCCAGTGGGTGGTACAGCGTGAACTACATGACGGACAAAATCGGTCCTCCGTGTTGTATTCTTGCTTTTGCCCGCCGTCTAGTTCGCGCTGTACCACCCACAATGAACTAATTTTAAGGGAGTGATAGAGAGCATTGTGAATTCTAGAGAGCTGAGTTTCAAGACAAGACTTTCGTATCTAACGGGTTCTCACTTCTCTTTCCAGGTGAATGAGAATCGGCAGCATCCCTCCAGCCCGGTTTCTCCGGCGCAGAGACTTCAGGTGTTTTTCGTCCGCCTGTAAGACAGGCGTATTTTATTATTACAATATAATATATTTCGAAATTACAACAAGCCCTTAATATAGCATCTAGCAGGAGTGTAGATAACCACTGATTAAGACTGATAAAACCATTTTATATTTGGTTGGCTCTAGGCTGGATAAAAAGAAATTGCACCGCTAAGATGAGGAATCAAAGCAAATGTTAAGAATCTTTTTTTTTGCGTAACTCCATAGAGCCAGCAGGGTTTCTCTGGCGCCTCCTTCGGGGTTGCCGTAGACTCAAAGACAGTGAACGGATGTTGGGCACATATCGAAGGTGAACGTCATGTGGGGCGGGGCAACCCCGTAAGAGGATGACAGTGGATATGCCAAAATGCTATCTTTCCAGGGCTGCCGTTTCGGTGTTGAGTAGTCGAATTAAGTTTTTTATGGCGTCGGCACTGTAATCAGAGGTCGAATCCAAAGAGGTCTACAGAAAGGAATCGGCTGAAAAAGTGAAAACAAAACGCAAACAACGAATTTACAGACAACACAGAGTAAAATTTCAAAAATATGAACATTAAAATACATGCCAGTTTATGAAGACGCAATTGTGAAGAATATTCGAAACGAATCAATGCTAATTATTCGGTTGGGTGGCACTTCTTCGACTAATCTATATTTCGAAGGAAAATGCGAGCTGTTAGCGATTTGGCATGATTGCATGAATTTTGTTTCGGTTAGTTGGAAAAACATTTCCCCAATGTTTTGAAAAATTAAACAAAAATGCTGTGTGTTGTAAAACGCCTATAATTTCAATTCTATGCGCAATACAAGGATCCCAATCGTAGCAAACGTATTAAGTTGTTAGCTAAAGTTCACGGGTTTATTTATTCATAGAGGTCAATAAAGGTGTCGCTTCTGTAGAGGCGTTTATTTGTTCGACTGAACTTCCCGCTTCCTGGATTTAATGCTTAGTGGACAACTTCTTCAGCACGGAAGCTTTGTTTTGGATAATTCCTTGTTTCGTTGGGTTCTCTAATGCCGTGGCCAGAAATTTCTTCAGAAAGAAGGCATCTGTTCAACACCCAAAGAGGCGGGAAAGTTTGCATTTTATGAGAAACTTATCTTATCTTATCCTAACTATGGATAAGAGCTACCAGTGAGTTCCTCAATGTTTTCATGCAGCCTTTACAAAACTTTGTTTTGTATAACACCTACAGTTTCTTTTTTCACACAGAGTTACACTGTCATGTATTCTGGACACGATGTTCGTGCCTAAGCATTTTAAAGCTTACTGGGTTCGTCATATACCTCGGTTTAAAAACTTGCTTCTTTCTATACCGTTTCTCATTAGCACTATTTCTCAGTAGCATTCTTTTCTGGCTTTGATCGAATGCCTTCGTTGCGTGGCAATTCATGGTCATGGTATAAAATAACACAACTTAACAAGGAATCGTTCATTGGACTTTAAATCCTGGAAGCGGAAAATGCAGTCGAATCAATAAAGACCTCTATTGAACCTTGAATCATTAGTTTACATATAATGCAGCAGACGATACTATTTCAAGAAAATACAAAGCATTCACAAACGATCAGCGCTATTAACACGCAAGAGTGTCCGTTAGTATTTGACATGTCACGACCGAGACATAAAATTTCGTGACTGTAAGCTACGCTTCAACCTCGCAAGCTGTAATCGATTACGCGACGTGCAGCCGCGGAGCGCTCACAGATGCCTGTCGCCAGCTCAACAGGCGGAGAAGAAAGAAAGAAGGCAGCGACTTCTAGAGAGTGGTCTGCTATCGCCGCTGCTGTTGCTGCTGCCGACAGAGGAGCAAGTTGACTACACTTGTTCTCTAAGCGCGGCGCATCATTCGTGGAGCCTGTATACCTGGCAGTGAGGGCCCGTGTCCTCCTCTCCAGTTGCCTGCCCTCTCGCTGTTATCCTCTTCATTTGTCTCCACTCTGCTCCTTTCCAACCATTATCCTCTCAACCCATCTTTACCCTACCACATTCCGACTTCACTTTCCTCCTCTTCACAGTGCACCTTGGACGAGGCCTCAAAGTGCGGTCAGTTCTTGCCGAGGTGGCACTTCTACGCTAACTTTAAAAAGGATAAATTTCGTGCTTCCGCACCATGTTTGCACGGTTTGTTTCAGGTAAACTAGAAGGGCTCGAAACACAGTGTGATAACTGCAATGAACCGATGTCATTCAATACAGGTTGGCAGAACTGAGTGTCGTTCCTGATGGAAATTAGCATGAGGCCGCTTAGAGTTGACACGAAGAAGACATCCCAGCACAGTTAAATGAATGGGAAGGGACTACCCTAAGCAGAATCGGACGTGTTTAAGCGTCCGAAACAACGGAAATGATTAAATAATGAAGCTTTTAGGGCGCTGTTACCTTCAGGAGCGAAAGTTTTGGTTTCTTGCACTGGTGCTGAAACTTCAGGAGCTGTGTCCTTGGTCACCTGGACCGGAGGTTGCGCCTTCTTTGAGCCCCACAATCTTGAAAACAATCCTTTCTTTTGAACTGGTGCAGCAGTACTGCGTATAAATTGGGGACTGTGTTCAGCGAAATAAATTTAAAACGAGTGTATTCTGCTCTTTTGTTTAAATTATGAAGGCGGTATTGAAATCGTGAAAATTCTCTCATTGGAACAATGTCCTACTCTGCGAACCAATCAGACCTCCTCCTTAAATCGGTGCACATCACGCGCAGAAGGATATGTAGTTTTAACAAATACGTATAAAAGAATTAGCCTATGGTTTTGCACGTGGCTAGCGACCACCAGTTGAATCGGAAAGCTGTAAGAGAAAATGTTTTTGTTTCTGAGTAAAAAAGATACACACAGAAAGCTTAATTTAACTGTTCACTGTGCGGTTTGAAACTATCTGGTCTGAAAAAAAATGAGAGAAATAATTCTCAGGACATTTCTTGTGCTCGCGGGGAAGTTACTGCGTTCTGATATTTGTATACGTGAAATTTAGTTCAGAGAATTGCGGATCTTTCGCACTATACTTCGCCTTCGCATAACACTACGTGCACTCGCTAATTAAAACTTAGAGCACAGAATTTCGCGCCATAATGACCTCTTTCTCGTTGACCAAGGCTAGGTTTGCAATTTTTAAAGCTTTAGTGGACATTTCGGCCAAGACGAAATTCCGTTGGCGACCGCCGTCATTACTGAGTAAAAAGATGGTCCCAAAAAACATGCATCGCAACACCTGTTGTCTAGTCATGGAAGCAACGAGTGCGACTCCACATCCTCCGACGCGCCATTTACTCGTACGGCATAGCTGGCGGGCCGTCATGAAACACCAGTTTTCCCGACATTCGTAAAAAAACTGTGATGCAACTGTTCGTTGTACAGCGTTCCGGGTGCTGTCTCACGGTTTCTCGGTGCACATAGCATACAGCTGCTAGTAAAGTTGGAGGCTAGCTCGCGACAGGGATACAAACCGACGACATATGAACTTACAATGAGACATTTATGCTTTAGCGTTGATAGCAGGTAAGCAGTCGTAAGTGCCCTCCGTATTTTTTTTCTAAATTTTCTATTTAGTACCTGCCCAACATTAGAGAGGTTTAGTTTCACGTACGTAGAAGCTTCACGTACGTAGAGCTCTTACGGGTGACCAGTGCGCATGCGCAGAACGCAAAGGGTGTGCGCGAGTCTCACGTACGTACGTGAGATTCGGATTTTTACGTTGCGGTCTTTGCGTTGCTTGCGTACGCAGCGTTGACAAACATGGCGGCACCCTGCCCGCCGCTTCACGGCAATAACAGCTTCGTCGCTAACCCCTCGAGGCGATATGGTGTTCTAAACTGTTGTATTCGCCTTCGATTTGCCCATTCTTACCCTTGAATAAGGTTTCAAGCGACAAATAGCTTTTGTTTTTCAGACAGAAGGGCGATTTTTCAGCTGCTAAGCCTGACGAAGTAGCGTTGGTCGTCGTCATAGCAACGGTCTCGCTATGAATGGCTTCGCTTAATGACTTGTCTTGGATGATTTTGGCTACAACCAGTGTCTGCGTTTCTTAGTAGATGGCGCTAGGCGTAACGCGTGGCGTGTTTCGCGTACGTGTAACTATAAGGGTTTCAATCCGCCTGCGTGCAGGCTAAGTAGACTTCTCACGTTTGCGTACGTGAACCCTCTACGTACGTGAAGCTAAAAGTCTCTATTGCCGGGAAAGGGCGAATCTTTTCTTCGCTTTTTTTTGCAGCACTAAAAATTTCCGATATTTTACATCTCTACTTAAGACACTTCGATGTCCACGTTATTAGGAAGGCAAAGTTTTTCCCTTATACAAGCTCACTTGGCAAGCACGTAACTGCATAACGTTTAAATGTATTGAATGCAATCAAAACGGGTCAGCCGGTAGTTCTCAGGAAAACGATGCATGTTTTACTAACTGCTTGTGTCGCTTTAGGCTCAAGTGTCACAGTGTGGGAGAAAAAACTGAGATTTTGCATTGGTCGCACTTACTCTGGCTTGGCCGCCGCCCCGGGCACATCAGAATGCTCCCCACCTGTAAAGCACGCCGAGGATTTCTAGTCACACTGCTTGATCAGGTGGTGATGGTAGTGGTCGTTTATTAAAATAATAGTAAAAAGTAAGGAAAAGATTTTTGCTAGCCCCGGCATCTGCCATCGATACTGAAGCACGTGAGCTGGGGCAGCGGAAATAAAAGGCAGGCAGAATGGAGAAATGAAATGAAATAGGTGAGGGTACAGGAAGAGAGGATAGGGGGAGAAGTAATATGTACAAAATATTTACACAATAAGAAATGTGTCCAGGTTGCTTGATCAGAAGATTTACGATCCAGCTTTTCCCCACAGCCCGGACGTTCTGCTCACTTTCCGAACGCTACATGCGGTGAGAATGCCGTGGTGGCTGAATAGCTACGGTGTCCTTAGTGTTGAGCCCAAACTTGCAAGATTAAATCCTAGCGGCGGTGGTTTCAGTTTTAAGAAAACGATTTGCAAAATTGCTCGGGCATTTCATTACTGGCTCGAGAACCGAAGGTTTAACCGTCGTAGCTCACTATGACATCTCTCGGTCGATCTCTCTGGCTCCTTTCAATCGCTCCGTCATTACTTTCCTCACCGTGCGCTACAGGTTTCCATCGAGCGTGCGAGAATTACAGAGCCTTTCAGTTATAGACGAAAAAAAAAATTCTGCTTCAACGTATTCCTAGCACACCCAAGTGGCTGATCCCATAGTGTTCAATTAAGACACGTTCATGATTCATCCCTTCTTTACGTATTGTTTACGTATTATTTACGTATTATATTCTAAGAAAAAAGAAATATCAAGTTTTGGAACAATAGAATGAATGCTGCGAACAACGGCGTAAGATGTCATGAACGTTTGTTTCTGAAAGAACCGAAAAGCGCAACTGAAACGAAGGACCAGGGAAAGGAAAGACGCGTACAAGCGCTTGTACTGCTCTTCCATTTCCCTGGTCCTCGTTCTTTCAATATGCAATACCAACTGGCCCACTATGCTATGTTCAACGTGTGTTATCTTCGTTTAATGTGCCTTGTCCTTAACCCCCCCCCCCGCCCCCGGCCAACCCCGCGGGTCTAAAATCATCAAAATCATCACTTCACGCTAATACATCTTCTTGCACAACCCGAAGGTCATCCATCGAAATTACCCGATTCTCGGACACCACGCCGATGATTTCAGAAACTACCGTAACGAGGCCACAAGATGCGCCTATCATACAGCTTCATGCTTTCTAGATGACAGGAAGCACATAGCACTGCATTATGTGGAAGACGGTGAGATTCCTGCCCAAGGAGCAGAATTTATTCTATACTTCTTACTTGGTTTTTCTGTCGGAGGAACGACAGCGGCATCCTTCCCGTCCGCCCTCACCTCCGGAGGGCCAGTCGGTGTAGACTGGCCACCTGGAAGGTAGGTGGCGCAAATCGTTATGCATAAAGTAAAACATAACCATGTGGGATTCCGCTGTTTGTTAGTAACCAACATAAGCTAAGTTTTAGAGCTATGATGAATTCACGCGCCGTGAAGCGACTTAATTTCCCGACTACACTTCATTCTATTTGAACCTCGAAGGCAAAGCTGCTCATTTGGCTGGTTGTCAAATCATAACTTCTGGAGAGTTCTTGCGCCGCCGCGACAAAATAAACAATAAACTGCGCTGCCAAAGATGAGCGTTTTTCTCCACTTTTTGCGTGTATTATGGCCACGATGTGTTTCTCTTGAAAAAAAGAGATAAGACATGTTTGACATGTGCTGCCTGAAATCTGATGATCAGTTTTTTATCTTTGCCTTATTCTATGCTCTCAATTTTCTGCTCGATTTTCATATGCGTCACCAAGTCCGTCGCATTTTCTTCAAGATGCTTATATCAAGTCTACGGTCAACTGAGTGTAAACTGAAACTCCTGCGCGCGGTTTAGTTCACATATATTCCTTCTGTTGCCTGTGTATAACATGCATGAAGCGAAAGGCAATGGTACTCTCCAACTCATATGAAAGCCCATAATCGGCTCCTGGGTGCATTATGGAACCTAGATACCTTTAGATACATTGCTTGGCACGTACATTTATTATAGCAGCTGGGAACCTCAGCACTCTTTGCAAGAAATAAAATTACACGTGTGATCCTTCTTAGAAGACGACGAAGTGTTGTTTTATTATACTCCATTTCATGCAAAGCAGGCAACGCTGCGAAGGCTGCGGTAGTAGTGCGTCCGCGACACCACATTACTGCGCCACCTTGCATTTGTTGTTCTCGTAGCCTCGGTGAGTGTTCAGACGAAAGCAAAGAACAGTACAAAGCGAAGTGGTACCGCTGTAAAGCACGGTCAAAGCTGTGAGGCGCTCAGTACTCAGGCCATCTGGCTGTAACTTTCCCTCAGTGCGAGCTACTTTTTAGACGCGGATGGAGTAAGGGCGATTCGCCCGACCAGCCACGTATCAGATCGCCAAAGCCATTCGTACTTCTCGAAGCCTCGATGAGTCTGGAAACAAAAATATGGCAAGAGGTAAAACGAAGTGTAGGAGGTTGCCATTCACCACACTAAATATCTGATTAAACGAAGTATGCTCGCGTTCAGTTTGCTCTTAGGGCGAACTATTTTTTTGGCGCGGACTTGGGCTGCGCGAACAGCCGTGCTAGTTTTGGAAGTGCAGCCTGCTATGTATAAAACGGATTATAGGCTGTACTATCATTTTGTGAACAACAACATTCATGTAGAGCAAGAGTTTCATTTCCCAGCCAAAACACAGTTTATTGCATGCGGTCACGCCGACGACGTGTCGGTGCTAGAAAGCAAGAAATTTTAGCCATCGACAGCTATAACAAACGAATTTGTCTTACTTTTTTTCCCTTCCGGATGTGCACCAGTGGCGTCTGGCTGCTGGACTGCAGGCACGTCGGGGGTATTCCTCCCACCTTTGAACACACGTTTATCACTGTCAGCACACGTTGTAGAAAGTGCCCGTGACTCTTATTTCGATACATCGAAATGCACTACCTAAATTTGAATTCTGAAGCCTTGTGTTTTAGAGGTGGGCAATCATTTGTTTAACTCTACTTCCCTGCTTTTTACATACAATGAGTAGGATTTGTTTTTTATTGTTTTGACGAATGTGTAAGTTGAGCTTAGCCCCGCCCCCCACCAAAAAAAAAATTATACGCATTTGGTAGTGAACAGTAATGACCATGATCTGTAGACAATGAATTCCGTTCTGGAGTGTTCCTTGCGTTTCTGGGAATACAGGTAGGTTTTATGAGCTATAAACGTCACAATCCTTGCGAATATTATGAACTGCAGCAGCAGAAAGGGCTGTATTTGTGAGCAAAAAACAAATCAACTGCCTCAATGGTTGTACCACTAAGCGGTGTCTAGGCCGTGAGCCCTTATTTTCACCTGAAGGAAAAATGTTGAACATGTTATTCTCACTTTTCTTTCTTTCCATAGGAACATCAGTAGTGCCGTCTTTCATCCCTGGCTTCTCGGACGCAGGAACCGGAGGTGTTTTCCGCCCGCCTGAAAAACAGGTGCACAATCGATATGGATATGTCGTGTTCGAGACATAAGTTATTTGCTAATTGCTTATAGCTAAAATTACACTTGGTTCCTGGACACCCAAATAAAGTCAGCTCGCATCAAGCTTTGTCCCAATAATGAAGTTCTTTATCTACAAGCTTTACAGTCCGATGGAGCATTCCCAGTTCCTGACAGTCACCTATACAGTTATAATATGTTAGCTCTCAACGTAGGCACTTCTGTAAAAGCAGTGAATGCTGCATCTTCTCAAAAAACGAAGAGGAGAGCCATATGAATTGAGATTGTGAACATTTAGCTGTAGTAATATATACAGTGCCCGCCAGCTGGGCTTTTTCGTAGTACTGAGGAGTCTCGTACATTGCGGAGTCGGTATTAACGGGATCGCGTTAAGGAGCTTGTGACGTATAAATATCTGTCGTCCTGATGATTATGATGATGGTGATGAATTTTTATTGCGCAAAGGCATCTATGGCCAAAGAGCGCCATGGCACAAGGTATTTTCGACTTCTCAAGTTGGGGTCAAAGACCCATTTCCCAAGCATTTCACCCTAATTAAGCCGAGCACCAGACCAGGGGAAAGCTTGTACCCATTGTATCACCGGTGGGCATCCGGCGGCACTGGGGATCGAACCCCGCACCTCCCGCATGCGAAGCGGTTGCTCAACCACATAGCCACCGCTGCGGTGAATCTGTCGTTTTCGTCGGCCTTGTGGACGGTGAGTAAAACTCCACAGAAAATCCCCAGAGAAGCAACATAGGAGGCAGGCGGGCCACATGCCTCCTGTGGCCACCCGACAGCGCAACATGGCCACCCGATTGTGAGCAAACGCCGCATCGGGAGAGGTAGCAGCTAATGATTGGTCACAAGATATTCGTCAGAAAGCGCAACCTGGGTCGCATAAGTCTCACCGGTGCCAGCGCCTGCCATCGCAGGGCACTGGCCTATCGCATGACCGCTGCACCACTGCGCCAGGAGTGGTATGAGGACTCCCAGGGATCTATGAACGTCAAGTAGAGAACGTCCAATTCCGCGTATATTGGTATTAACCATTTAACGCTATTGCGTCATACACTTAAGGAGGAGCTTATTAACTGTTCCCTTCATTTTTTTTCTGTCTAAGCATATCGTCACTCGCGGCGTTCTTCCCACAGGGTCTCTTTTGTAGACGATTTATGAAAAGCCTCTGTAAGCAATCTGGAGTCGCATGCCAGGCCGCCAACCGGGCAGACCTCTCCTGTTCCATTAAAGTCCTTCTCCTCCTCCCTCCTCTGTAAGCAATGCTGCTGCAACCTGGCAAAAGTACTCACACACACTTGATATACACTGCGTTTTCTGTCCTGCTTTCAACAGCACTGCTGGTGGAGGCAATGCTCCCAGGAAAAGCAATAATGACTCTGATGAACCGTTTCCGCCTTGCATCTGCTAGCCAGAAATTACTACAGTTCCTTGCGACCTGATGACAGCTTTTAGAAGATTGTGGCAGTGTTATGCTTGAGAAAAAAAAAGGTTAAATGGATGGAAGCGGATTTTATCCTTCGCACATTTCGGTTATTTACGCTGCCTCGGCTGCTGAACATCGTTAACAAAGAAAGGAATACATCACCTTCCGCAGCTGCAGGCTTGGTCTCTTGCACTGGCGCTGCCGGCGCCTTCTTTGAGCCCCACAGTCTCGAAAAGAACCCTCTCTTTGCTGCTTGTGGAGCAGCTCTGCGTACAAATGCACATCATTCGGCAAAATATTTTGTTTATATTGACGCTGTCAGAGCTTGCGTGAACATCACTGTAGTTAACTGAAACAAGTTACTTCATGTAATCAATATTCCATGTTTCTCCCTGACGGTAACTCGAAATACTTGAATAAAATTGTTGATAATTTGTATGTTAAACACAAAAAGATTCCGCGGTCATTACGCAACACCTCGAAGCCCATTTTACAGAGGAGAAATTTTTCCAGTCATTCCTGGATTATAAACCACGAGAAAAATAAATCGACAGGGGATCCGGCGTTCCAGAAGGTCCATAATTTACACCAGTAGCAGCTGCACCACCTTCCCGATACCATCTGGTACCCACGAGAAGATCCACGGGGCCGACAGGAACGATCACTGGAAGCCTTCATTTACGGCGTGTTGAGGACAAAAATATCGATTACGGGAGAGCGCGGGCAAAGATATATTTCTGCACCTTGTAGAGCCTGGGCACTTTGCTGTCACATATACCCATAACGTGGGCACCCGTGCTTGCAAAGATGATCTCCTCAGAATGCGGTCAAAACACTGTTCCAGTCCATCGATTTGATACACGAGGCTACACTCAGGTATCGAGCAGCAGCCTGCTGATAAAAATATACAACCCTACCATGGCGGCAGCGTTTCGATGGAGGCGAAACGCAAAGGTGCCCGTGTGCTGTGTGATGTGAGTGCACGTTAAAGATCCCCAGGTGGTCGAAATAATTCCGGAGCCCTCCAGTGCGGCAGCTCTCTCTTCCTTTCTTCTTTCACTGCCTCCTTTCCCCGTTCCCTTAGGGTGTGGTTCAGGTGTCCAACGATATATGAGACAGATACTGCGCCATTTCCTTTCCCCCAAAACCAATTATTATTATTATTGTTATTATGATTCCCGGGTCGACACGCGATGCAGCTCGGGATAGTCTTTTGGACGGCCTCGTCGTGATACTCTGCTCGTCGGTGGGTCGCAGTGCGCGGTGAACGAATTGTATTCTGCATTTTTTGTCTCTCTCTCTCGTGTGTAGGTGGACTTTAATTGCGAGATCGGTCTTGTATTGCAGCCTGCCTGTGTTGGTCTGCATGGGTTGCATTGTTTTGTACACAACTTTCTATGTGTTCTTACAATTGGTCAGAAATTGCTCTGTATCGTCTCAATTAGATGTTTCTTTTAACTGTGAGCCTTTCACTTCGAACCATTCCCTGGTTTGCGACCGTGCTACCGGCGAAAGCTGGGCACCAAAGACCGCCCCTCTTTGTCACTTGGTAGTGTTACGTCTCGCCTACCTACGACGCGCGGTATAGCCGGCGCGGATGCAACGGACGCCGCGGCTTCGTTCATCGCGGCCGCAACGCCTCCCGCCAAGCGCGTCCAGGCAGGTTTCAGTGCAACGTGTCGTCGTGCGTGCGTGTGTGTGTGTGTGTGCATGTTGGTGCCCACGCTTGTCAAAGCGCGGCAGCCGGGGAGAGGAGCTCCCCAACTGGGAGGCGAGGAGGTCTGACCGGCGCCGGCCTGGCGGGCGCGCCCGTCACGTCTGGACATGTTCAAGCGTCGCCGTATCGGACGCCTCCTCCCAAGCCGTTCCCTCTTGCCCTCGACTCCGAGGGTATAAAAACGCCGCTGCCCCGGACGCCGAGAGAGACTTCGATTTCTTCCTTCGAGTAACGTGGTCGCCCTGACCGGCTGCTCTTTTGCGATGCCAGAATAAACAAGTTGTTCTGTTGCCAGTCGACTCATCCTTTGCCGGGACCTTCGGATGTTTCCAGCTTTGCCCCAGGCCGCCAGGCCAACGCTACCCTTGGGGCTTGCAACCCAGATGCAACAACTGGTTGCCAGCGGTGAGATCCCGACAACGGAGGCCAGCAGCGAAGATATGCGGTCAACTGTATGCTGAGCAGCACAACGACCATCCGGGAGCAGTGCAACGAGCCCTGTGCGATGACTGGTTGCCTGCAGCGGAACGACTGCGCTGAATTCTTGGCTGCGAGGTTTGGTGAGTGCGGGACTTTCTTCTTCTGAGTTTTGCCAGGCTTTTGTTAGTGTCAGAAACAGAGCTGGTAATTGTGGTTGTCGTTGCTGCCGGGTTAGTTTGCGGCAAGACAATAGTAGGCAGTAGAGAAAGCAGCATTCGGAGCAGCCATGGATTTGAAGTCGTTGCGCAAACCGAAATTGCTGGAGCTTGCAAGAGAGTTGGGTCTGAATGTCTCAGACAAACTCAGAAAACCAGAACTGCTAAGGGCTATTCTTGAGTTGGAGGCTGAGGATGACGAGCTGTCGGAATGCCTTGAGACCATTGAGGAGAGGGAGCAAAAAGAGAAAGACGAGCGCGAACGTAAAGAACAAAAAGAGAAAGAGAAAGAAGAGCGCGACCGTCAACACGCTTTGGAAATGAAGCGTCTCGAGGTAGAGATGGAACGCGCTCGTAATGGAAGTCAGGCACACGGTGCAGGAGAACGGGTATCGTTCAAAATGACTGACCTGATGCGGCCGTTTAAGCTTGGAGAGGACATTGGTTTGTTCCTGGTTAACTTTGAGCGAACGTGCGAGAAGCAGGGGTTCTCTCGGGAAACGTGGCCACAGCGCTTGCTCACTTTGTTACCCGCCGAGGCGGCCGACGTAGTCGCTCGCTTGAAGAGAGAGGAGGCAGAGGATTTCGACCAAGTGAAATCGAGTCTGCTAAAAAAGTACAGGCTGTCAGCGGAGGCGTTCCGTCGGAAGTTTCGGGAAAATGAAAAAGGCAGAAATGAGTCATATACAGAGTTTGCCTACAGGCTTATGTCAAACATGCAGGAGTGGCTCAAAGAAGAGAAAGCGTTTGGTGACCACGAGAAAATTCTGCAGTGTTTCGGGCTGGAACAGTTTTATAGTCGGTTACCTGAGAACGTGCGGTACTGGGTCTTGGATAGGCCAGACGTTAGTACAGTGGCTAAAGCCGCCGAGCTAGCCGAAGAGTTTGTGACGCGTCGGGCTCGCGGAGCTAAGGACGGTCAAAAGGGTGAATTTGGCTCCAAGTCTGAGAGGCCGAAGTTCACACCCATGAGAGAAAGGGGGGACACGCGTAGTGCGGATGCGAGTGAAAGCAGTCCGACCGAACGAAAGGAGACGGCGGCAGCCGAAGCCGAACGCAGAAAGCGGTTCGAGAGGAGGCAAGCGCGCGTGTGTTATACGTGCCAGAAGCCGGGTCACTTTTCGGCGCAGTGTCCAGAAACAAAAAGAGAAGTCGTGTGTTTGTCATTATGTAGCACTGACGAGAACATGAAGCTTCTCGAGCCTTACATGCGAGACTTCCTCGTGAACGGGAAAGAGTGCCGAGTGCTTCGTGATTCCGCAGCTACAATGGATGTAGTTCACCCCTCTTACGTAGAACCCGATATGTTCACGGGCGAGTGCGCATGGATCAAGCAAGCCTTGGAAGCTCATAGCGTGTGTCTGCCCGTAGCAAAAGTGCTTATTGAAGGACCTTTCGGAGCACTTGAGACGGAGTCCGTAGTGTCATCTATGCTGCCCCCCCAGTACCCGTACCTATTTTCGAACAGGTCCGATCACCTCCTGCGCGAGAAGGGGCTTTTGTTTGGTGAGGCTAGCGTTCAGGCCTTAACCAGACCGAGAGTTCGGGAGCTCGCTGCAAAGGCGGTAGTTGCGGGGCCGACGTTGTCGAGCAATGAGAAAGGGTCGGAGGCGCAGCAAGCTGATATTCAGAGCACGTCCGAACTGAATAAAATTGAGCCTGTAGCGCTGAAGGCACCAGGTACTGGAGAGGAAATGCCCGACAAGGGAAAGTTAGAAGAGCTTCCGGTCGAGCTTCCGGGACTAGGCTCAGTGACGAACAGGGAAGACACTGATCAGGTCATTAGTGACTTACTCAGTAAAGCACCGCTGTCGCCTGAGCAGAAAACCGAACTACACCAACTCTTACAAGAGTTTCAAGGTCAGTTCTCTGAGAGGCCTGGTAGGACTTCTGTCCTTACTCATGATATAGAACTTACCTCCCCAGAGCCAGTACGATCCAAGGCGTACCGGGTGTCACCCCGCCAGCGCGATATTATGGAGGCTGAGGTAAAGAAAATGCTACAGCTCGGTGTTATTGAGGCGGGTGAGAGTGATTATACCTCCCCCTTGACTTTAGTTGAGGTACCGGGCAAGGAACCTCGTCCTTGCGTCGACTACCGCAGGCTTAATTCCATCACTAAGGATCAAATTTATCCGATCCCTAACATCGAGGAGCGCCTTGAGAAAGTTAGTAGCGCTCAGTTTATTTCCACCCTAGATCTTGTCAGGGGTTATTGGCAGGTTCCACTTACAGAAGAGGCTAGTAGGTATGCGGCGTTCATTTCACCAATGGGAACATTCCGTCCTAAAGTTTTGAGTTTTGGTTTGAAGAACGCGCCATACTGCTTTTCAAGCCTCATGGACAAAGTGTTGCGGGGACAGGAAGAATTCGCTTTACCGTATTTAGACGACGTAGCGATATTCTCCGCATCCTGGTCTGAGCATATGGCACACTTGCGGGCAGTGCTAACCCGCCTGCGCGAAGCGGGCTTGACAGTCAAGGCTCCCAAGTGCCAATTAGCACAGGCCGAGGTTGTCTACCTCGGTCACGTGATTGGACAGGGTCGTCGCCGCCCCTCTGAAATAAAGGTGGCCGCTGTGCGAGACTTCCCGCAACCGCGCACGAAGACCGATATTCGGTCGTTCTTGGGTGTCGCCGGCTACTATCAGAGGTACATCCCCAGGTACTCCGATATCGCGGCTCCCCTGACGGATGCTCTAAGAAAAACAGAGCCCCAAACAGTCGTCTGGGGCGAGACAAAGGAGAGAGCTTTCAGCGCCCTAAAGAGCGCCCTAACAAGCCAGCCTGTGCTACGATCGCCAGACTACACAAAAGGGTTCGTTGTTCAGTGCGATGCTAGTGAGCGAGGCATGGGCGTTGTACTGTGCCAAAGGGACAATGGAGAAGTGGAACACCCCGTCCTGTATGCTAGTCGTAAGCTGACCTGTCGTGAGCAGGCGTACAGCGCCACCGAGAAAGAGTGTGCGTGTCTCGTGTGGGCCGTTCAGAAATTGTCATGCTACCTAGCCGGCTCGAGGTTTATCATTGAGACGGATCACTGCCCTCTCCAATGGCTGCAGACCATCTCTCCCAAAAATGGCCGCCTCCTGCGCTGGAGCCTAGCTTTGCAACAATATTCCTTTGAGGTGCGTTAGAAAAAGGGGAGTCTCAACGGTAACGCCGATGGCTTAAGTCGAATCCCCTAACGTAGGAATCCGCCTCAAAGTTGTTGGTTACTGATGTTTTCTTCCTGAGGCAGGATTTTTAACATATTGCTTTTGTTTAGTGTTTCAAAGTGATTATGTGCTTTCTAGTGCAATTTTCCAATTTGTGGACGCGTTCTGAGTGCTGCTTGACTACTGTAAGGAACTAGGCAGTAGTATAAAAGGGGAAAGAGCCTGGCAGAGCTTAGTGAGGGTTGTCTCGTGCTTGCTGACTGAGCGGTTGCGTTTCGGCGTAGTTCTAACGCTTGCTGGGAACGAGCACAAAAATGGCAACTCTCCTGAAGTGACTTTGCAGTGCCCTGTGTGATCCTGAACCTGAGAACGAGGCCTTCTCTGTGCGCTGCGCTCAAGCAACGTCGAGGGACGATCGGTTTCGATTACGAGCATCATCGAGCGACATCCCTCTGGACAGCGGATGCAGTCCCCTGACCATCGGGATCTCCTTCTCCCGGCGGGGCGGTCTGTTACGTCTCGCCTACCTACGACGCGCGGTATAGCCGGCGCGGATGCAACGGACGCCGCGGCTTCGTTCATCGCGGCCGCAACGCCTCCCGCCAAGCGCGTCCAGGCAGGTTTCAGTGCCACGTGTCGTCGTGCGTGCGTGTGTGTGTGTGTGTGCATGTTGGTGCCCACGCTTGTCAAAGCGCGGCAGCCGGGGAGAGGAGCTCCCCAACTGGGAGGCGAGGAGGTCTGACCGGCGCCGGCCTGGCGGGCGCGCCCGTCACGTCTGGACATGTTCAAGCGTCGCCGTATCGGACGCCTCCTCCCAAGCCGTTCCCTCTTGCCCTCGACTCCGAGGGTATAAAAACGCCGCTGCCCCGGACGCCGAGAGAGACTTCGATTTCTTCCTTCGAGTAACGTGGTCGCCCTGACCGGCTGCTCTTTTGCGATGCCAGAATAAACAAGTTGTTCTGTTGCCAGTCGACTCATCCTTTGCCGGGACCTTCGGATGTTTCCAGCTTTGCCCCAGGCCGCCAGGCCAACGCTACCCTTGGGGCTTGCAACCCAGATGCAACAGTAGCAGGCTTATTGGTGATGCCACACTGTGTCCAGGGCATCTCCTCTGAGACCGAGACCGCTGCTCACAAACGCTCTAAGGGTGTCTGGGAGTGCACGCAACAAGTGCGCATCGGTGAGACACTTCTGGAGAAGCACCCGTAAGGGCGTGCAATGGAATGCACCGTGCCAGTCGCGATCGCTGAGTCCGGGCCCGCCTCACAATTAGAGCGTGAAAAAGTGCTAATAACGCCATTGAATGGAGTAGACTTTGGTCACATATTTTACTTTGTTTTTAATCACCGCTTACCAGGAAGGCCAGAATTAGCCAGGCCCTCTGCGGCAGTGGACCAATTCCTAATTTAGCTACGAAACGTTAGAAAAAGGAAAATAGGCCGACCGTGGGAATCGAAGCACGGAAGCTGGGCATGATAGAGCTCGAGGGCCAATCGCTTGAGAGCGTCTGAGAGTAGTGTAACAGCTTTTAAATATGTATGCATACATAACTTCGAGCCTCGCGGCTGCTTCCTGCTCACATTTTGTGACCGTCTATGAATGAACTCATCTATAAATCATTGGTCTCTACCGGCCTCGTTAAAGTTTGCGCAGCTCAAGAGATGACGAAAGGCACAGGCAATAGATTTATGACAGCAAGATCACCTTCATTCCGAAGCAATTTAATGGTGCACTGTATATTGAAGGTCTGTGTTTTGTTAACGTTTATCACTGGCGTCCTTTTACATATCTCCTTGCAGCAAATAGTAAGCGCAGATTCACTCCCTCTCGTCAAGCAGTGACACCCTGCTACCAATACAACATGCAAAATATAGAGGATTATTTCGTGGTTAAGGGTCAAGATTTATGATATTTTGTGGATATATTTTCCTTGAGCTGTAGCAACGGTCGTTTAAGCGAAGAGTTTTTATTTAAAGTTTGCTATGTTGAATCACAAGGAGTGAAACGTGAACAGTACCCCCGACGCCCCCTCCCCCGCCTCCGCCAAAAAAAAGAAATGAATTTGGTATTAGAGCTATATTTTTGCTAAGAAACTTTGACGGTTACGAAAAAGGCAATTCCCCAAATTACACGCTCAGGTTAATGCCGTCGAATACGCAACTTATTGTGAACCTTTCCTCAGATATATCCTTTTATTGCTGCGGCCCAAAGAAGATTACTTTATTTTTCGTTCAACAGATTCAAAAGCGTAGGTATTTTTCAAAACGTGCAGGTCAAAGGTCAGCTTATGAACCTGTCGCATTATACAAGTAAAGAAAATAGAACTATTATCGAACTCCTGTTAACACGGGGAGTGTGAAGGCAATTGTACAATGCGCTGCTCTCCGCTGAAAGAGGCGTTTCCCTCTTTAGGCAACTTAAGCAGAACAATCGAGAAAGACATGAGCGCAAACTGGCAATACGGACGAGGAAGGGAACAGGACGAACGCGACGTGTTGCCAGTTTGCGCTCTTCTGTCTTTCACGAATATGCATTAACAAGCCCAGTTGCAAGTACTTCTTAAGCAGAACAAACAGCTAATGGAGAGAGTACCGCAGCTGGTTCACGATTTCTGACAGGGTGACGGTTCTTGACATGTAGGTGACGAAGCCATTTATTTAGATACACTGTGATCCAATGTTTTGAGCCAAGCAGAAAGGAGTCGTGCAAAACATACAGAAAAATGCATTGAAGTTGCCGGTTGCGAATCCTGTGCCCTTTTGTCCCCGATAGGACATATTTATTTTGCCAACAGCTGGAAGTGCGTTCCTTCGGGCGCAACCTTGCTTGCTTGCTGCCGATGTCTCTACAAGGGATGAAATACCCTGCACTTCTCTCGCTTCAGTGTAGCGTCACTAAATCTCAGCAAAAAAAAAAGCCGCCACCGTCTGGAAGACGTTGAACTAAAGAGCGTTAGCTGTTTGGTTTACTAGATGAAGAAAGCGAGGAAGAACGCGCCGCTCGTCTCGAGAAACGGAATGTAATTAATTCCCTTTGAAACGGGGTCGATTGCTACCACGCTCGGCTATGCGTGCACGCACACCGCCTAGTTGAGTGATCGACGCCTAGCGCCATCTATCAGAGAAATTACAATGCACGTCTACCCGTTGTCCAGTCAAACTACCCCCTCAGGATACGTTCAAACGGAATTCGCTTCGTTCGGGGGGGGGGTCAAGCTGAGCCTAGAACTCGGCTTGCGGTGCGATATGGTAACGCTTCAATCAGTAATGGCATGTGAACAATGTTAATGGATGCCATCCAATTTTAATGGGTACCATCTTGGATTCAGGAAACCGAAAATATGCTGCCATTTCGTCCAATGACGTCATACTCACGTAGTTCAACCTCCATCCACCCCACAAAGATGGCCACGCAGCGCCACAGATGGCGCTCTGATCTCAGGGTGGTAGGAGATCCCACGAAATCTCGAAACGTGATGAGTAAGTGCTAACGCTCTTAAATGTAGTTACGTAACACTTCAACACATCACTTCTAACAAAGGTGCACCAACCACAAAGTTATAAAATTTAAGGTCATACGCGCGGCTGCTTACGTGGTTACATGGCTTTTACCTGAAGTACCAAACAAAGTCAACAAGAAAGATCACGCAGTAAAAGATTGTAGCTCTTACTCGGGCTTTGCTGGCGCGGGCACTTCAGAAGGTTTTGCCTCACCTGAAAGGAACGCGGAGAATTTCCACTGGCGTCATCCAGACTTTTTTTTTTTTCGGACGCCCCACTGCAGCTGTAGTGAACATAATGGTGTGCGGATGTGTTTTTATTGCTTCATCATAAACTAATCACGCGCACAACCTGTGAACATTTCTTACTGTGTAAATACTTCGTCTATAGTACCTCTCCCCCCTATCCTCTCTTCCTGTTTCCTCACCTCTTTCATTTCATTTCTGTATTCTGCCTGCTATCCTTCATTTCCGCTGCCCCAGCTAAGGTGCTTCAGTATCGATGGCAGATGGCGGAGCTAGCAAAAATCTTTCGTTTTTATTATTTTAATAAACCACTTATTGCTACTACTTGAGACTAAAGACGCAAGAATGGCTTCTTCCCGCCAGCCTAAAACTTTGCTGAATTTAAGAAGCACGCATGCGGTAACACTTCGTGAAGAGATGTTTCATGCTCTCCTGCTGTATCCCCTCCAATTTTTTAGTTGTAAACCTTTTAACTATAACAGTTGGAAACGTAGTTGCATCAGAGATTTGTAGCTTTGGCGTTATTAGTAGCCACATAAATTTCGTGAATACGAAAAAAGGGATTGCCTTCGGCACTGTGGCTCAACAAAGTTTGGTATTCTCTTGCGGTTTTCCAATGTCGCGTGGCTTCGGCGCGCAGGCTGCAATGCCCATCACTCGCGTCACACCGTAGCGCACGGGTCACATGACCTTCACTATCCAGCATGCTGAGGAGCAGCGGGCAGCAGCATGCAGCGGCGAGCAACACGGCGCAGATGGGAAATAAGTTCAGGTGGAACATAAATCCCGCTCGAAAAGATAAGGCCCAAGGGGTGTGCTTGTGAGGCCTACCGTATGCCTTGTCATGCAACCTCAGCAACCGTAACCTCTCGAAAGAGAGATGGCTTCGCGTCCTCAATTCCCTCATGCTTTGGACAGCTGGATATTCTCGGGAGCCCCGCTAATCTGTTGTGTACTTTTGACGGGAGCTGTACAACACTAAGTGGCGTGAAACGGTTGGTAGGCCAACGCGCGTGCCTAAGACACATGGCTCTAATAGTTAAGAGAAATATCAAAAAGAGGCGACCACTACAGTAGTCACCATAATCATATTCCTTACTGATATCCGCCAATTTTGGTATTATAATGTCGCAGAAGCCACGTCTATGCCCTAAAAACCTATTTTGAAAAGTTTTGCTTCACATTCGCTGAAGCAGTTTTTATACATCCTCTCTGGCTGCGCTGGGAATGCGGTATGAGAGAAAAAACCACGAGAACGAGAAATGGATGTTTAACATTTACTCACTGGGCTTGTCCGCCGAGGTCACTTCAGGTGTGTTCTTTCCACCTGAAAAACATGGTAGTTTTTGTTAATGGGAAGGCATAGCTAGAATTCTGGTATACATTTATCCTCAACAGCCAAACACCGCAACCGACTCTACAATGTTCAATGTACTGCAGCTTTGAGAAGGCGCATATTTTATGACACGAACTAGTTATACCTAAGCTTTGAATGCGGAAGATTATTTCTCTTTTGAACAAGTTTCGTCGATTTTACGCACTAATATACTCGAGATTACAAAGAATTTTGTTCAACTATTCAAAAAAGACAAATTTTGAAAATTTTTAGCAATCAGATTGAGAATTAATTATTAGAATCTATTCACCAAATAGTTTTTCCGCTTTTTATCTAATTTTTGGCCGTTTAGCGAATAATATTTACATATAATGTGCTCGAGACTGGCTGATCGGATCTCAAGTCGTCGCGCGAAGAGTGGGCACAGAAGGAAAAGTCCGTGTATATCTTACTTCGTTTTTCCGTTCCAGGCACTTCAGGCGTTCTCTGACCGCCTGAGAAATAAGAGCAGAATGGAGCGGACATAGCATAAATGATGAAGTAATGCTTATTTTGCTAGAAGCAGCCTTCTCCACCTCTTGGTTATTGAACATTCAACAACTCGTCGAACATCAAGAGAAGTTTTTATTTTGTTGACTGAACTGCCATGTCTTCGCTCTTTTTGGTCTAGTTGTTGGTTTCTAATTTGATTTGGAAAACCAGCTACGCGATTAAGTTTTTAAAAATTGTGAACTGTTGGCCGGAGAAAAAAATGTTTCCTAGCGTTGATACCAAACCAATAGCTATATAATAGATCACATGATTCGTGCTAACAAATTACGCACTAATATAATGTTTAATATGCCTCACGACATTTTTGTTGAAGAATTTGGTTGAAATCTATAAACGCCAGCAATCGGATTTTCCGGAGCTGCACAACTTCCAAGATTACTAGGTGGACCGTGGTTTGAATTGGCACAGCGAACATTTTAGCATGGTACCGGTATGTAGCGTACGCTTACTTCGTTTTCCTTGCGAATGCGCGCCAGGGGTGGTCGTTCCACCTGAAAAAATGGATGATCTTTCTTACGAACGCATCGTAAACGTGACATTTGTAATTCACTGACTCCATACGTCATGCATTGCAGGGCAACAGAATTTGAGAAAACAGAACATAACGCCCGCCCTTGTATTCGTTCAGACCCAGTTCTCTCCCGGTTTTCAGTCTTAGTGATGGATTCCGCTTTTTTTTTGGAACTCAAGCGGTGAAAATACAGTTCACAACACATGCACTTTCCACTTGGAAAAATAAGTTTCAAGGTCTCTGTAGTGACCAGTAGCCCATGTTTTCGGTTCGTTCGTTTAGGCACACAGACTGCAATTTGTGGTGCTCTTCAGCTACAAATTTTGAGTTATGCTTAAGTATATAAATTTAGAGAGCAAAACTACAGGAAAGTGAACACTATGCTCCGTGCCGAAGTCCTCGCGCGAGCGCGAGAGTGAGATAAATCGCGAGACATCCGTGGCGAAATCTCACTTCGTTTTCCAGTTGCTGCCACATCAGGGGTCCTCTGGCCGCCTGAAAAAATAAGAACAGAGACGGCAATTTTTGGTGCTCTTGAGCTACAAATTTTGAGTTATGCTTCAGTATATAAATTCAGAGAGTAAAAATACACGCAAGTGAACACTATGCTCAATGCCGAAGTCCTCGCGAGAGCACAAGAGTGAGATAAACCACGAGACATTCGTGGAGCAATCTCACTTCGTTTTCCAGCTGCTGCCACATCAGGGGTCCTCTGGCCGCCTGAAAAAATAAGTGGACAATGGTTACACAAGCCACGTGTAAACGCATGATTAGGTTACTTCCAGTTAACAGCTGCGCCAATAAATTGTAGGCTCTCCAACAGTGAAGTAATTCAAGAAGGGCTGTCGGTCTCGAGAGAGCAACTTCGTTTTGCTCATTGAAGCCAACCGATATCCTCCCCAAGTTTCCCACCGAAAGCTGCAATAGCTTTGTAACAGCCACTTATTTAGTACAAGCTTTTAGAGGGCACAAGCTTTTAGCTTGTACAAGCTGCGGCTGCAATAAACATAATCCCGAGCGCGGAGCATTGGGAGAGGATGCTTTCCAGCGATGATCCGGCGGTCCAGGCAGGACGGGTCCGGAAAGCCTACCTGGCGGCAAGACTCAGTGGGGCCCTGGACTAGGGGCTCCAACCCTGCCACTAGAGCCACAGACCACATCAAAAGATGTGAAGAGCGGCTCTACACCGAAACCTACCCATATATTTCTATGAATAAAGTTATAACTACTTCTAGAGGGTACAAAGGCAGCCGTGTCATATTTAAGTGAACACCACCGCAACATCATAGCGCTAAATAGGTGCCTACTGACTCAGTGAGGTAGTAATGCGCCTTTCCTTTTCAAGAAAAAAAGCACTGGAAACTAGGCTTCTTTTGCCTCGCGCAAGCGGGCCTTCGAGACAGTTAAGTGTGTCGTGAACGCCGCCAAACTGAAGACCGGAAACGGAAGGAGGCCGAATATGCAAGTTAGCGTACAGACGCCAAAACAAAGATTATCCAACATGGCAGTCGCCTGCGAAACCTAAAAACGGTCCTGCCACTCCAGACCTTCTCGGCCACTAATGCCAATCAGTTCTCGCTGATTATTGTGCTAAACCGGCAAGCTTAAAGTATTTTTTTTTTGTGCAAGCGTTTCATGTAAGAGCATACGTTAAGCTGCGGGAGCGAATATTTTATATTCATATAAGCTCTCGGCGCAATTACGTGAGAGCTTGCGATTTCTCTGCTGGATGAGCATAATTTCTTGTGTGGTACAGTTGGGCTGGAAACGAGGTACACGTAAATTGAGGGAAATCTTTCCAGGTACAAAAAGCCTCAAAGCTCGACTCTTACGCATCGCTAATTACCCCGTATGTCATGACGTGCAACGTGGCTTCAGCGACAAAGACGCAGCATTTACACATGCTGGAGGATTATGAAATGTGGGCTCACTTCGTTTCCCTACCGACGCCGCCGCAGGTGAACTCCTCCCACCTGAAAAACAAACAAACAAAAATCACGCCAAGCTTTGTTGCAGACATATTGTAGGTTATGTAAATAAGATAGAGATATTACATCCAAATATTCTCTAAGTGAACCTAGTCGCAATCAATAGCTGGCAGTGTCGTGTCACAGCATGTTTGCCACTCTTCATGTGCCTTAGGCTTTGCTTCTTTCGAGCTGGGGAGCATGCAGCATGCGATTTCGTACTTTGAGTTACTTTCTTTCATGCCTATACTTCTTCTCTGGGAGAACTGTACGTAGGGGGGGGGGGGAGGGGGGAGCTTTTGTTTACCGCTTGTTGATTTATTGCCATGTGCCTACTGTGTTTATTAATGCAGTAGTAATATAAGTTACACGGGGCCAGTTTACGTCGTCGGTCATAAAATTAGCCCACTGACTGGACAGAAGTGGCGTCATCACGCTGGCTGATTCCCATTGGCTAGAGGGAAATGGCCTAGCTAGATTGGAACCTTCCCATTTGCTGGAAGGACTTGACGTCACCGCACCAAAAGCGATCACCTCCTTTAGAGGGCTCAACAGACACCAAAGCTATCGCATTGTGAACGCATAATTGAATTAGGTGTTCGGGTAAAATTTTTTAAAGCGCAGCTGTTAGTTGATAGGTCCTGTTGTATCTGTCGGAGTTGGCGTAGTAGTATTTCTGGCTACATGATGACCAGCCTCACAACACTGGTCATTATCAGAACAGCACTGTGACGTCATCTGAGTGTGACCATGCCGCCAGCGTATTCCTCGCTGGTCACGCAACCGCACGCAGTGACGTCAGCGCATACGAAGCTGTCTGGTGCAAAGCCAACTCATCCACCCAAGTAGGGCACGTGCCATGATGTCATTACGATCATAACTTGAAAAAAAAGACGATGAGGAATGTAAATTAAAAAATCTCAAAATTGTCCAAGAGCTGAGTCGAATAAACACATTATTGAGAGGCGTAATCGTGCAGGCTTTTTTAGCATCTTTTATCAGTAATTATTCTTTTTATCCACAGTGCAAAGCCGATCGAAAAATCATCGTTACCAGGCACACTTTCTTGTACCAAAAACAGATCTATTACAAGCAACCCAAGTTTGTTTTCAGGAAGATATTGCGTCACGTTAAATAAATGACAGCGGCGCCCTGTCCCTGGAATACCTACGGTACCACGAAGACACTGCTATTGTCGCAATCAAATCTATTTCTTTTTCGGAGAGAGTGCAAGTAATTAGCCCGCGATCAAGAAAGAAAGATTTCTTCAATTGCCCACATTGGCTTTCTTTGTAAACTCTGGTCACGGCTGCGTGACAGACAGAAAGCGTTGGATTCTTTTCTTAAAGTATAAATGCTAATCAGTTTATGAGAACGTTCGCTTGCGTAGGTTTTTCCGAAAATTTTTAAATGCCCAAAGCCCACTCTCTCGCGTTCTCTGTAAAGCGTTTCTGTGCATCTATTGTCAGCGCGGGATGTGTACTCGGGGCGTTAACGTTGCCACGCAAATTGTTCTCTTTCTCAGGAATTCTTACTACGCTTTCCCGTCGAAATGCCTTCAGGGGTTCTGTGGCCACCTGAAAAGA